>NC_055961.1:28757452-28792452 GCF_018492685.1 Alosa sapidissima | reverse complement strand
CCTGTTTTCAGGTGCATGTCAGGGGTGTTAGCTATCTTGTTTTGACAGTGCTACAGTGGCCTAATTTGTCTAGTGGTGGGATTTGCCAAAGCCTACTGGATCACAGTTGATTAGAAATGTAGGTGGTGCACTGGTAATAACTTAGTTTTGGCATTGGTGCCTCCTGCAAGCATGAATAAACTCCTGGAAGGACACGGAGTGAAAGAAAGAAAGAGAAAGCCAGAGAGGGTAAGAGACAGCGCTGAATTGTCTTATTTGGGTCTGTGATACGGACTGGCCTGTCTAGATTGTTTTGGGTTGTTTGGTGTTTTTCAAGCAGAATGAAAAGGTTTTCATCTGTCTCCTTCACCTGTGAGACCAGGCCAGCACCCGGCTATCGATTCTCCCAAGGCTTCATCGCCGAGATTTTAAATGGCCTTTGCAAGATATGACAGACCCTTATGATGGCAGACACTAATAAATGCTCCATTGCTGAATTGTTTGAGGAAGTGATTTTAGATAAGTCCCTGAGAGCATTACAGACAGGTAAGAGGAGTCAGCTCTGTGCTTTTCTGTTATTGCTGTTCTGTTTTCAGACTATTCACAGTCTTATGTGAGTGACAGTCTATCTATCTATCTATCTATCTATCTATCTATCTATCTATCTATCTATCTATCTATCTATCTATCTATCTATCTGTATATCTTCATCCATGCATCTACACATAATATGAAATAGTGTTGTGCAACGTGTTGTACAAACACCTTACAAACATCTTTGGAGTAGCTGCAACACTACATTAGCCAAATATATTTCCCTATCCCTTTGAGTGCAGAGAGCCTATGTTAAATGAGTGCAATCGCGCCGTTAGCGAGTCGTCACTTCTTTTCTCAGCTCGCTGTTTACCCGTCTCGCAGATGTTTGTTTCTTAGCTGACGGGCAAACTGCCACTGGCCTGTTCGGAGGGATTAAATCTGCAATCCTAATATCTGCGGATCCGTTCCAATGAAGCAGAGATGACTGATGAAGAACCAGTGTGGATTTATTGTCTGATGATCTCATTTACACTCTCAAACCCCCAGCACTGGGAGTGCGTTGAAAATGGAAACAGTGAATTAAGCCTCTTAACGGTTTGGTTTGTCTTTTAAAAATGGTTTGTCAAAAGGAAGGAGAAAAAAATCATCCAGCTTTGAATCAATAGGACAGATTTGAATGGATTAGTGCAAACAGTGCTTTCCAATACATTTTTCTAGTTCTTCTGTCATTAGTCTTATTAAGCCTTTTTATGCCTTGGATTAATTTCGCCCTTTGGAATATTATTAATTTATGCTCCTTGTTATCATTCTTTGGTTGGTGTAATTATATGTTGATAAATAATTGGCTATTCGCTCAGAAAGAGATACATCTAAATATGAGTATGACTATTGTGTCATTTGTTACTTACAAATCACAGATACACACTCTGTAGATTGTACCCTTTCAGCAAGCAACCAGGGCAGTCTCTAGCACAGATGGTTTCCTATGGATAATGTTACCCTATTACTTAGTGCATCATGACAGGCTTCTGCAGTCTCAGTCTTTTGCTCTTCCTCCCTCTCTCTGTCATTCACAAATAGACTGTAATAGACTGTGAATGACCCGAGTCCAGTGTGCTTGTTTCTGCATTGACATTGATGACATCTTTCTCAAACCATGCCAAAGATATATATATCTTTAACATCTTGTCTATGCAGGTATGCAGACCCGGGATGTCATTGCCATTATGACTATAGCACCAGAAACTAGCAGACTAGAATATCTAATTTACTTTATGCATATACCAATTCAGTGCTAATGAGCCATTTTGAACTAATAAAAATGGCTTTATAGCCCAGTGAAGGGAAAATATTTCCTACAGTGGGAGCCTTCCTTTGTCTTTGAGAAAGGTAGCTTGGCTGTGTTCATTATAAGAGCATTAGCTTTTTTTGTCTGGACAAATATGTCTTTGAGACGTGGGTTTTAGGGAAACATTTTGAGTCTTGTTTTATATTTCAAGGGTACTGCTTAGCTTAGTTCCTTTCATATGTCTCCATGCATTTTCTCTCTCTTTTTCTTTCTTTCTTTCTTTCTTTCTTTTTTTACTTCTTTCTTTTTCATTTATTTCTTTCCTTCTTTCTTTTTGTTTTTTTTGTGTCTGTGTCATAGGCATAGTAGCCTGTTTATTTATTGGATGGTTTGATGTGTATTCTCTGTTTCGATTCTCAAAAGGGCGTGCCCAGGGTTAGAGCACATACAGATTAGTGTATTTAGCCAACTTATCTCCATGTCTGCTACATATACCAGGTATCATTCCGCCAGCACTGATTTGCCCACAAAGACAAAACAAGCATGTTAGAGTCAGCATCAAAATCACACAGTTCCTTATGTGGGCATGGGTAAGTATGGAGACACTGATTAGGTTTGTGAGCTGTATGTAACGACATTGATCATGGGAGGCAGTGGGAGCATTGCATGTTGAATATGCTGCTTTGATGTAATGTGTTATCTGTTTATATGAGTGGTGTGGTGTGCTTTGATAATGCATGTAGTCTCATGCGCTGTTAATGTATTATGTGCAGCCATAGGCAGTTCAGCCTAGTATTTGAACCCAGTATATATACCATGGAGGAATTATAGAACTGGAAGGAGGAAGTACAACCCCCATTCATTTCAATGGCCCATGCTATCTATTGTACTTCAGCCGAAAAAGTTTGAAATTCAACCTATAACCTGTAACCTTTATACAGTATGGCTCTGGATGGCACGTTACAGATGGAGACAGTGTGTACAGTACAGTATGTCGTCAATGTGGATTGGTGGTTGAGTTGGTAATATTCTGCTGGGAGGATCAGCCAATCCACACAGATAATTTGTTGCCGTCGGAAATGTGGCACCTTTGTGAAAATGGTGGCAGCAGTGTGCACATATCAGGCGACATTTTAAAAGATGGTGGTGGCCAGCTGGGACACTAACTGTCAGAAACTTACCCTGCAAATCCTGACCCCCTGGTATAGTCCCAGTATTTTAGCAATGGGTAGTAGGGTGGAGTTACAATGTTCTCTCTCTTCTGCATGGTAGAAAATTATAATATAGTAACGGAGGTTATGTTATGTCCACTACCTGTTTTACCATGCCACTTTGGGCTTCCTGTTTCTTAAAGCAACACCAAAGAACTTTCCCTCTGTCGCACGCACGCTATTTGTTTATCCAGCACCGGCTTTGCAAATAACTATGTCCACAGAAATTTGTAGACTCTTATGTCTCATTCCATCGAACTACAGATCCGCTACCCGATCTGGCAAACTTACATAGTGCGGTTATAGCCGATAGAGGGCTGTGAAGCGAATGCAGAAGTGTCGTTCACCCTGTTACAAGTTGATGAACCACTGAAACGATTTTGGAAACATTATTTTAAGGTACAAAATACTCCTTGGTGTTGCTTTAAGCACTCAGTTACCGGTTAGTGTTGTCCCCCTGCTCGATGTTGTTATATGCCCCCAACGTCGTCTTCCAGGCAGCGCTGCCACTGCTAACTTAAAGGCACCTAATCCTAAACCTAACCCCAACCCTAACGTTAACCCATGCCTAACCCTAGTGCCTTGGGGGCATAAAACACCAAGAAACAACCCTGCTTGGAGATTCCCTTGCTGCTAGATTATCTTGTTGGTCAGGCTTATGTATTGTCAAGTTTCTCAAGTTTGTCATGGTCATGTGAAATTATTTCCGCTCAAGTTTATTATGAAATTCACATTTGCCAAGAACGGATTTAAGTTCATGGTTTTGTGTTCTGAATGACCTCTTTGGATTTATGGACCCTGCCTGTTAACTTTGGATGGCAACTGGGCCTGTTCTGAGAGATTTCATTGTTTCTGGATTCATTGATTTTGTGGATTTTGACCTCTGCCTTCCTACCCTGAGAGCTTGCCTCTGCCTTTGCTACTCCATGTCTGTGAATGACTTCTGGCCTGTGCTCCTTCTCTGGGTTTTTAAAAAGTGCTAGAGAAAGAAATTACTTGACTTGACTCCTGTCTTACGTGCCTTATCTGTGACTTATCTGTGTTACGAAATTCTGAGTTTTCGCCTAGTGGGTTGATTCAAGTTGTTCAGATTGAAATATCAATTTTATTTCCCTCACAACTGCTTGTAAGTTTTTGAGTCATATTATTGAAAAATGGGCCTCATGGCCATGACCAAGGATTACTGCACGGGCCTACCGGGCCCAGGCCCAGGGGCCCAAGAGATAAGGGGGCCCTGAAGCCCAAGCCTTTGCATGGAATCATTGCCTCAATATCAACAAATCAGGATGTAGGCTATGAATCTGATTGAATTTAGTGGCCATCCCAAAAATGCACCAGAATACAGGAAATCACATCAAACAAATTAAAAAAAATTCTGGGGGAGGACCCCCAAACCCCCCCTCCCACATATACGACAATAAGTGGGGGGCCCTTAATACATCTGGGTCCAGGGGCCCGAAAGTTCATAATCCGCCCATGGCCATGACAAGGTCATACTGTCGATCCTATAGTACAGTGTTTCTCAAACTTTTTCAGACAAAGGACCACTTAAAGGTGCTCTAAGCGATGCCACACGTTTTTTAGGCTAAAACATTTTATGTCACTTACTGCAAACATCACCTAACCAACCGCTAGCTGTCTGTGTCCTGAATACAATGTAAAAAAAAAGCGATCTCTGTGGACAGCCCAGGCTCCAAAAATGGCAACAAAAACAACGTAGGCAAACCTAGCCCATAAAAACATAGCAAACTGTTCCAGCAAATCACAGACGAGATGCGCGTTTAGGAGAGTTTCAATTGCACGGGAGCAGCACGGGAGGGAGGGGGAGGGAGTAGCGAGCTAGCTCTCTGTTTTGTTTGAAAGTCAACAGAAGTGACGTTACCCAGCATCGCTTAGAGCACCTTTAACCAATAAAAAATAAATGCACGGACCAAAAAAAAAAAAGACCTACTTCAACAGTATATTAGCCTACACAATAGACCTACTTGTGACCGGATCAATAGTGGAGATTGTTTGTGTCGACTACGCCACCCTGGACCTAATGCCCAGGGACTCTAGAACAATACACCAGGTATCCTGAACCCAGTTTAGTCATCAATATGCACAGGTTCAAATACAAAAAGGCAGACACGTGAATTCCAATCAAATCAAATGTCCGTTTATTGAAAGCACTGTTGGGGAGAGGGAGGGGGGAGTGTGGTGTGATCTGTTGCTGAAACTGAAAATAACTGGCAGGGGTTAGAAACATATAAAAATATACTTTATTTTAGTTTCTTATTGTATCTTTTTACTGTCGTGTAGGATGCATGACATGAGTTAAATAGCACAAGCAATTCTAACACATCAGCTGGGAATGTTGCACACACCAAAATAAAACAGAAAATTATACTGGCAGGCGGGGCTTACCTGGATGGGGGGGAAGCAGACTATCAAGGAAGGTGTCCACACGTGCACTCTCACTGCAGAAAAGTGTTACACCATTGTCACAGCAAGCCACCACCGATATTCCATAGTACACTCCAAAGTGAAGTTCACAAGCCCGCCACCAGGTGACTAGCTACCCCCCCGCCGAAGCTAACCCACAGGCCTGCCAACACATAAACTGGTCAAAAAAAGGAGCACAGCAACCACAAACACCAGCATGTAGGTTATACCAATTAAAGATGTAAAGCTTTTGAGCCAGGGAAATAATCCTCGCTGGGATAAAAGCTAGGCATGCAGACACACTACAAACTCAGAAAACACGATTACACACACACTAAGGCAAAAGCAAAACAGACCAGCAAACAAAAACAAACAAACAAACAAAAAAACAAACCCGCCTGGGAAATCCCAATCAAGCAAAGAGCAACACAAACAGGTCAGCTACCGCGACACGGAGGAGCTGTGATGACGTAAACACAAAAATAAATGAAAACTAATGCTATGGACAAGACAGCAGCGTGACCACACTAAACAAGCAAACTTGACGAAGCCATGCTACCTGTAACATAAATAGTCAACACTTAGAGTGTATCAGTGTCTCAAATGCCACACCAAAAGCTACAACATTCCGGTTTCATACATACCAAACACTTGGTCACTGATTAGCCAGTAGGCCTAAAGAATGCTTAAAACAGACACGCCGTGCCGTCGTCATAAGCTGCGAGCATACATAAACAAAAGAGCAATTAAGACTCCGTAAGGCTAATAAAGGGAGATAATAAATATTTGGAAATGCATACCTGCAGGGGAGAGTTATCTAATGCTAGACAGGTCAGGTTCCATACAGCCACGGCAGAGTAAGGGAGACGCAGAGCTACAGATGGAAAGAGTAATTCAATATTGCAAACAACTCATCTATATATTTTACCACGTCTGCTCACGGACCACTAGCGATAGCTTGCGGACCACCAGTGGTCCCTGGACCACACTTTGAGAAACACTGCTCTAGTACATTCAATACAGACATTCTTGCTATTACCTCTTTCAGTTAGGAACACATGTTAGGTATTAATACATTCTGTAAGTAATCTACTGTATGTAAAGGATAATGTATACTGTATGTATGTATGTGACCAACTAGTCGCTTGTTTACCTAGAATAAATGATATATTGATTAAGAATAGGTAGAATAGGTTTGGACAAAAGTGTAACCATATGACCATAACCAAAAATAAGAAATTGTTCAATAAAGACCAAATAAATGCAATTATGCATAATACAGACATTGTTGAACACTAATACATACACATATTACTTATGTATCTATGGTAAACATGTGTTCCCTGAACTGTTACCCTTCTTTCTTGTATTGGTTATTGCACTCTAATAGTAGTAGTAAATATGAATGGATATGTCTGTTACATGCTTTATGCTGTAACTACAAACACTACAAAAAAGTGGATTAGTAGCCAACCTCTCCTTTGCTTGTTACCAATGTTAGCATGTTCATGAAAGGTATATAGAGAAATGTAGCAGGATAGGTCTCCGCCCCTTTTTTGTCTTAGTTGCTGACTTAGCTGAAGACCATCTTGCTAATTACCAGGTGGCACCTGCCACCTTATATCTAGGCAGCTGACTGCATGTCTCCCAATTCTCCACCTGTTGCGGAGAACCTACTTGGTTGTAGTGGCGAGGGAGCAGCAGGTTGTTTGGGCTGGTGCTGTCCTGTTGGGTGTTTGAGGAACAATCCTGAGGTAAGAGATTATTGAAATCTGCATGATGTGACTTGAGCACATTATTTGCACTACATCTACTCTCCCTCTTTTGCGTTGTAGTACGTTTGTCAGATGGTTCAGCAGTGAGTCATTTGCTCTCATTCGAGCTTCTGCTTAAGGCCTCGAATCCAATTCAGGTAGGCAACCTCACCCAGAGTGTTTGTTAATGTTTTGTTTGTGCCCCATTGTCTGCTAGCGTCCCTAATTCCCTGCTCGTTTGTCAGTGTAGAACTGTGGCCGTGCCCCTCCTCCACATGCAGGGGACAACGGTACCTCAGCGAACCCGGAACTGGTGGTTGACCATCTTCAAGCTTGCTGCTCCCACGCCACCTGATGCTGTCGCCCTGTCTTCTGCTGCTGCTTATGTTTTATGTTTATACCGTGTTTGTCCACGTCTTGAATGTTTGAGTGAATGCAACCCCCTCTGTGCATACGTGCAGGTTGTGACCTTAAAGCTGACCAGGTGGTTTGAGCTCATGCAGCCTGACCTCCCAGGAGCTGTTGGGCCAAAGTGGGTGGCAAGCTGATTCCCAGGTGGTGGTTTCCCTTCACTGTCCTTTGTAATTGCTGTGCATCAAGTGTGTGCTGTGTTCATCTGTGTTGTGCTGTGCCTGCATCCTACCCCTTGTTAGCCTCTTGCTAGCCCTGGTGAGCCACTGCCCCGTTCCCGGACTATTGGACCTTGTGCAATATCTGTGTGCAACCTGCTTGTATGTGGGTGTATCTTGTATATGATTAGTCTCTTGTGGTTGTATTCCTCTTTGTGTTGTCTCTGTGCAGTCCATAATGGACCTGTTATTATGTGTAAATAAATTGTCATTTTATTATGACCCCCGCGCAGCGAAGGTTTAGTCAGATTTTTTTTTTTTTCTTTTTCGCATGTCCAAATTTCCGTCAAGGATTCCCGGGACGCTGTGAGACCGGGGTACATGAAACTTGGTGGGCATGTAACCCCACATGGATAGCATGGAACCTCCTGTTTTTGTTTTGATCTGTAGCCCCCCTGCTGGACTGGACCCCCCCGAAAGGAGGGTAGGGCAGACACAGTTTTCTGTGAATATCTCGAGAACCGTAGGGTTTAGGAGGACCATTTTTTTTTTTTTTGTATGTTGATCTCAAAGGGCCATGTCAACACATTCCATAACCACTCATTTCATGTATAGCACCACCTAGTTAAACACAAAGTAAAAATGAGGTGTTGTAATCGTAGGTATCTGTGACCTAACATAGTCAAAACTTCACAAAATTGGAAGTGTAGGATCATTATGACACCCTCTGAATGCACGCCAAGTTTCGTGAAATTCCATTCATGGGGGGCCACACAATAAATTAATTTATGTTACTATACACCAACTGGCCTGTAGGTTGCCAGAGACAGTTTTCTGTGAATATCTCGAGAACTGTAGGGCCTAGGAGGTCCACCTTTTTTTTTGTCTTAAGGGGGCATGTCAACCTATCCCATTACCACTTATTTCATGTATAGCGCCACCTAGTTAATTAAAGAAAAGTGTAGTCTAATAGTTTAAATCAATATGAAATTACTAGATACTTAGTTGGCTATTAGTAATTATGCAAGTCACAGTATATGAATTATTAAAAAGATATGAACTTAATATGAATTACAACATATATGAATGTATTGAAACATATGACATGATGCCATCTCTTTAGGGGGCTGTCTTTTTTGGACAGTTCTACGAAAGGTTATACTGCTTTGTGAATTACCCCAGTCAAAGTATTGTAACAATCTTGCAAAATTGTTTTAGAAAGGTCTTTATTGGTTCCGCACCAATACACACGAACGCATAATACCAGGCCAGACCTGGCCCTTATGCTCCAGCACTAAACATCTATGTGAGGCTGTATCTACAACACACACTAGTTAGACCCGGTTATGAACACTGTAATCAACTATAAACATAAACACGACAGTCAGGACGCACAACATTGGTAACTTGCATGGTTAACATTAACATTCAACATAACACATCAACTGAACAGCATCATGGGAGCACAGTCATCAACAGCTAGGCTCAGATCATTGCACAGCCCCCCGAGACTTAGTCCATGTCCCCTTGACTCAAGTCTTACCCTACGTCAGTCCATGAGCCTGGCTGGGACGCGACGCTGGCGTTGTGGGCGCCCCGCTGTCGCGGCGGTGACTTCCGGTGAAGGCTGCACGGTGATCGGTGTTAGAGCCACAGCTCCATTGTCACCAAGTTCCACAGAGTCAGTGTCAAAGTCTCCACGACCCTCAGCTGAGGCCAGGGGTCGATACGGGGCCAGTCGATCACGGTGGAGAGCCACAACTCTCCGACGCTTAATCAGTCTCACACGATAGACCACATCAGACAGCTTCTCTAAGACATCGCACGGCCCGACCCACTGGCTAGTGAGTTTCGGGGAAATGCCTTTCTTTCTCTCCGGGCAGTACACCCACACTTTATCGCCGGTCTGGAACTCCTGGCCGCGACAGCGTGTATCGTAAGCTCGCTTTTGACGTATTCCAGCTTCACTCATAGCCTGCCGGGCCAACTCGTGTACTCCCTTCAGTCTCTCGCGTAGCTGCTTGTAGTATTCCAGCCCTGGCTTACCTCCAATCTCCGCTTCTGGAGGCGAACCGAACACCAAGTCCACTGGCGTGCGTAGCTCTCGCCCGAACATCAGAGCTGACGGTGTGCATTTCGTTGACTCTTGCACCGCTGTGCGATATGCCCAGAGCACCAGGGGCAAGTGTAAGTCCCAGTCCTTTTGTCGGCGGTCGGCCAATATGGCCAGCTGCACTGCTAGCGTCCGGTTAAACCGTTCCACCAGACCGTCGCTTTGTGGATGCAGAGGTGTTGTTCTCGTTTTCCGGATGCCCATGCGCTGGCAAACCTCAGCAAACACCTCTGCCTCGAAATTCCGCCCTTGGTCGCTGTGGAGCTCTTCCGGTGCCCCGAACTGGCAGAACATCTCAGTGACCAGTCTGTCCGCTGTCGTGTGGGCGCTCTGATCTGGCACCGCATACGCCTCCGGCCACTTAGTGAAATAGTCCATGGCCACGAGCACGTAGCGATTTCCCCGCTCTGTGACTGGCAGTGGGCCCATGACATCGACGGCTACCCGTTCCATGGGAGCCCCGACTGCGTATTGCTGCAGCGGAGCGTGCGAGTGTCGCATGGGGCCCTTCTTCGCTGTACAGGCGTCACAGCAGTGAACATGCAGTTCAACGTCCAGCCTGCATCCCGGCCAATAGAAGTGGCCTCTCAGCCGACGAAGAGTCTTTGCAATGCCGAAATGAGCCGCCCCCACTGCCCCATGCACATGTTCCAGTACACAGGCTCGTAATCCAGCAGGAACCAGCAACTGGAAAATGTCAGATTGTCTATCGGGAGCTCGCCAGTGTCTATACAACAGTCCTTGACGTGCTACTATTCCCGGCCACTGTGAATAAATCGCTTTGGTCTCTGGATCGAGTGCTGATACGTCAGTCCATGGCGGTCGCTGACCGGCTTCGATCCATGACCACACTCGGCCGAGCGTGGCGTCTTCCGATTGCGCCTTCCGGATCTCCTCCCTCGACATCACGTCCACCGGCGACTGCGCATCCGTGGCCCCAGCTGCCGCTCTGCAGTGCTGCGTTGTGGCGTTGGGCTGCGGTGCGTTGTCTCCGGTCTCTCGATCACTGTAGCTGGTAGCGGAAGGCGGCGAGACGACCTCGGGGTGCTGCTGGCGAGCGTTGACTCTCTCGCTGGCGTGAAGCTGGCGAGCGGTGGCTCTCTTGATGGTGCGGCGCTGGCGAGCGTTGACCCTCTCGTTGGCGCGACACTGGCTAGCGTTGAAAACAGCGACTCTCTCTCTCTCTCTGCCAGCGGTGATGCAGCCTGTAGCCGACGAGCGGGCTCCAGTTGAGCCGCAGCCAGGCTCCTATCCTCCGGTCCAGTGAACGGCTGAAGTATGCGACCACTTGCTCGCCCTGCTCGCCTGCTTGTGAGAGGACGGCGCCGACGCCCACGTCGCTGGCGTCAGTGTCCAGGATAAACGGCAGTCGAGGGTCAGGGAAAGCGAGCACTGGGGCCTCACATAGCGCCCTCCGCAGCCGCCGGAATGCCGCGTCGCACTCCCGTGTCCACTGGAAGAGTTGGCCTTTGTGCGTCAATCGATGCAGCGGGCTGGCGACTGTAGCAAAGTCCCGAATATGACGCCAGGCCCAAGAAGCTCCGCAGCTCAGCACCGTCGCGTGGAACAGGCCAACGTCTCACCGTCTCCACCTTAGCTGGGTCGGTGGCCACTCCGGCAGCCCCCACGACATGGCCCAGGAACCCGGTTTGCCTCCGGAACAGGTGGCACTTTTTGGCGTCGAACACCTTCTCCAGATGTCCTATGGCACCGGTGAAGTCCGTTGCATGACACAGGATGTCGTCCAGGTAAACCACGCAGCATGTTCGAGGAATGCCCGCCAGGACACGCTCCATCAACCGCTCGAAGTTCGCTGGCCCGTTGCATAGGCCGAACGGAAGTACCCGGAACTGCCACAGCCCTTGCCCGATGGTGAACACTGTCTTCGGCCGAGCTTCCGGGGCTAGCTCAATCTGCCAGTAGCCACTGCGCAAGTCCAGCGAGCTAAACCAGCAGGAGCCGGCAATGCTCTCCAGCGCATCGTCAATGCGGGGGAGCGGGTAGGAGTCTTTCCGGGTTACCTGGTTGAGGCGCCTGTAGTCAACACAGAACCGCCACGAGCCGTCCTTCTTCCGGATGAGTACAGCCGGCGCAGCCCAGGGACTACTGCTTGGCTCTATTACTCCTGCCGCGGCCATCTCCTTTATCTTTTCTTCAGCTGCTTGTCGTTTGGCGAACGGCAAGCAATGAGGTGGAAGTCGGATGGGCCCAGCATTTCCGGTGTCGATATCGTGTTGGACCAGGCTCGTTCGGGTGCAGTCCTCATCTCTTGCGGCAAAGATGTCGGTGTACACCGCTAGTAGCCTCCGCACCTAGCTACCCTGTGCTTCACTCAGCCCCTCACAGCTACGAGTGCAGAGTTCATTTACGGCTTGCTTTGTCTCTACAGAGGGCCGCGCTCTCTGAGCGGAGAGTGGTGATTGCTCAACTCGCTCTCCTGGCTCCTCTCTAGTGGGCGTGAGCTGAGCAGTGGCGGACTCAGCAAGCGGACCTGGATGAGGCCTGTTGTTTTCGCGGGCTTGAGTTTCGCGGGCTTGTGTGGGGAGGGGCGGAGACTCAGCAAGCGGACCTGGATGAGACTTGTTGTTTTCGCGGGCTTGTGTGGGGAGGGGCGGAGTCTTGGATGGCGAGCACTCTTTGCGAGTTTGCTTTCTGCGGGCTCGTGTGGAGCGAGTTGGCGGGCTCTTCGTCTTCCCCGCCGTGTGCAACACTACGCTGCTCGTCCCTAAGTGTAGTGTGAACCGGGAAATGTCCACCACAGCCCCCCATTTCTCTAGCACGTCCAGGCCGAGAATGCAATCATCCTGAATGCTAGCCAACCAAAGCTGGCGGCTCGCCGTCTCACCGTTGATGCACATGCACACCACTTTTTGTCCATACAGTTCCGCTCGCTCTCCGGTAACTGTGGTGATGCGTGTTTTTGTCTCTTCCCAGCCTCTGGGTCTGGCTACCAGCGTGCCGGGTAAGAGACCGGGGCGCACCAGCGAGATGGTGGAGCCAGTATCGATCAAGGCACGACACCGAGTCCCGTCTAGCGTACAGTCCACATAGAGTCCTCTTGTTTGGCCGAGCAGTCCATAGCCAGGGAGGTAGTGAAACTTAAAGGTGGCATCCCTCCCGCCGTGTCACCTCCCTCTAGTTTGACTGGGGCGCGCGCGTGAGGGGTGCTGGGGTGGGACAGTACCTCGCAATGTGCCCCGGCTCGCCACACCGGTAGCATCCGTCTCCGCTGGCCGGCCTCTTCCATTCGCGTGGGCGCCGTTGTGGTGGCTGTGCTGTGGTCTGTCGCGTCGTCTCCAACTCCCCCCCCGTCTTCCTCCATCGATGTCTGGCGTACGCAATGCCTTCGACTCCGTTGTGTGGAAGATGTTTTCCACCCGTTCGGCCTCCGCCAGCGCCACGGCCAGCGAGCTGGGGGCGCTCAGGCGAAGGTGTTCTCTCAGCAGCTCCGGGTGGATGCCTCGCACAAACGCTTCCAGTGCCATCTCTTCATGTAGACTCTGGCTGTACGTTGGGTAGCCCCGCCGGGCATACGCGAACTTGCCCAGTCTCTCGCCCTTGTGGCGCCGTCTGGAAGCGAGTTGTTCGCGAGCATCGCTGGTGAAGATCCTCTGGCCGAATCACCGTTGCAGAGCGGCCTTGATTGCAGTCCAGGTTGCTTGCTCTGCCGGTGGCAGGTCTTCTAATACTTGTAGCGCTTCCCCCTCCAGAGCCAACGCCACCTGTACGCCCGTTCTCTCCGCCGACCAGCCATTCAGCTCGGCTGCCAGCCGGACCTGCACCAGGTATCGTAACAACCCCAATTATCACCACTTTTGTTCAGAAATTCTAAAACAACGATGTTTTTTAACACTTCAAAATAACATTTGCTAAATTAACCTGACATTTTTCAGTAGCCATAGGTGTGTAGATTTGAACAAAATCTGGTTTGTTTGTTAACGGGAGCATTTACTGCCTGAAATATCCGATTTTGTTTACCATGCTCGGAGTTATAGTGCTGGCCTGATGGGTCGCCTATTTACACCGTTTCAACGGCACATGAACGGTTAGACCGAGAATTCTCGTCGTGAAATTAAAATTCCACTGGAGCTCCAAGCGGTTGTGTACACGCAGCCTTACAACACTGTCTACAGCTCTTTGAGTCACGGTAAAATGTCATTTTTGGTACATAGCTAATTTAGATACACCTATGGTGTGGGTGGTTGCGTTTCTTTAGGAGTCTGCTGTCTTGGTTTGTATAGAAATTGATATTAAGTGACACATACATGCAAGACGGTGGAAATACGGGACCGACGGTAATAGGGGGAGTTCCGATATGTCGCCAGCGGCCTCTCACCATTGTAGCGGGGCAATTTGGCGTTGGAACGCCCTTCTGCCACCGTCGCACCGTGGACCAGCCGATTTCCATCACTCCCGTGTGGAGCGGGTTCCAGTGGCGGGATGCTGCCATTAGCCCGGTTCGTCTCCTCCTGTGGCCGGGGGCGGGTTTCTTCGTTACGGTCACGCTGCAGGCTGGCTCCATCTGCTGGGCCCAGCAGGTGGCCATGGGCGAGCGCACTGTCGAAGAGCCGTCTTGGCAGGAAACTCATCATCGCCGCGGTATCGGTCGCAGCTTTCTCCTCCCGTCCAGTAGGGGTCGGCATCCCACTTCTGACACCAATGTAACAATCTTGCAAAGTTGTTTTAGAAAGGTCTTTATTGGTTACGCACCAATACACACGAACGCATAATACCAGGCCAGACCTGGCCCTTATGCTCCAGCACTAAACATCTATGTGAGGCTGTATCTACAACACACACTAGTTAGACCCGGTTATGAACACTGTAATCAACTATAAACATAAACACGACAGTCAGGACGCACAACATTGGTAACTTGCATGGTTAACATTAACATTCAACATAACACATCAACCGAACAGCATCATGGGAGCACAGTCATCAACAGCTAGGCTCAGATCATTACAGTATTTACACAAATAAAGTAGGCCTACTTTGATTTTCTGTAACCCTTACTATTTACCTTTACTTATCCTTTTTAATAAGCATCAAGATGATCAGTGTAATTTTGGTCTTACTAACCTTAATTACCCTCAATTAAAAAATAATTTTAAAAAAAATCGCAACTATTTTTGCAATTTTCACTTCCTCTCGCAACAAACAGCTAAAAACACCGCAACTTCCATCTCAATTTTTTAGAAAAGTTGTCGCGAAATCAGGCATTTTAGATCGCAACAATCTCAAAAAATCCTCGCGAAATCCTGGAGGGACTGCTACGTATGACACATACTCACACAGTAGACATATATACGCATGCATGCACATGCACACACACAGACACATAAACAGGCAAACACACACATGCACGCACACACACCCACACACACATAAACATAAACATGTACACGCACACATGCACACAATTCAAGAATTTCTCAGAATTATGAACAGGCAAGATGGGGGAGGGGTTGTATAAAATGTATATTACATGTGAAATCTGTGAACTAATCATGTTTTGGTACTTGTTGTCTAGCAGATACCAGTGAGAATTGAGTGTGCATAATGCAATTCAGTGAGACAGTTAGAATCATATATGCCTTTCAGCGTGACTTATTTTTGTGGAAAACATGTGCTGGACTGGGCGGCGGTCATATTTTGTACCACTCTGCGGTACATCTAGTTTTTATAGAACCATGTCTCTAGTCTCAGTGTTGCGAACCTGTGTGCCCAAAGGGGTCTAAACTGACCAACAAGGTTTCTAAATTAGTTCCTGGGAGGGCCTAACCCTCGCAGGTGGCGTAGTCGACTAGCTCTATTCGAACATCTACCTCCGCCCTGCTACATAGAGAATATATGCATTTCTATAGACTAAATGTAAAGTATGTCGTTGATGTTTGCTAATTTAATTTACCAATTTAGTCTTAAAGCTTGAAACCACTTAAAGAACTTTAACAATGACATTATTCTTATCATATAGGACAGGACATTGTCAATATCCTTGTGTTTCCATTCATTTTTCACAAGGGTAACTCGCAAAAGCATGAGGGCATTTTTTATTTTCTGACAACTATTGCTACAGACTCCATCTGTAAATGTCCAAATGGACAACATTTACACATTTCCCAAAATACTCCAAACACATTAGGTCATTTAGTGACATTCTTCAGAGGCAACCTTTCCCCACTGCTTGTGTCAATGTCAAGTCGGTTACACCAACTGAATCAGAGTGTAAGCTATTTTTGTATGCCCTTCTTTTCATGTCATTCACTTCATACCTCACACACTCTGCCATTCACTACCAGTCTTTTTCTTGCATGTGTACTTATTCAGTCATTCTCAATATCCTTGTGTTTCCATTCATTTTTCACAAGGGTAACTCCCAAAAGCATGTAGGCCAGAGGGCATTTTTATTTTCTGACAACTATTGCTACAGACTCCATCTGTAAATGTCCAAACGGACAACATTTCCCAAAATACTCCACAAACACATTAGGTCATTTAGTGACATTCTTCAGAGGCAACCTTTCCCCACTGCTTGTGTCAATGTCAAGTCAGTTACACCAACTGAATCAGAGTGTAAGCTATTTTTGTATGCCCTTCTTTTTATGTCATTCACTTCATACCTCACACACTCTGCCATTCACTACCAGTCTTTGTCTTGCATGTGTACTTATTCAGTCATTCTATCAGTCACTCAATCTCTCTTGACTTTTCTCAATTCATATCTCACATCTGGGATTTCTTTTTGAGATATCTCATACCAGCAATTACTGTGATAATTAAAACACCTGCTGTGAAGTAGTGTGGTCAAAAATATCCAGGCAACACTCAGGTGTGAGGAACCACTGCAGGTTTATTCACGATACCGGGAGCAGGTCACTAGCAACATCATGTTCCAGTAACACTACTCAAAGTTCTCTAGGGCGAAGCCCCATCTTATGCATGTTAATTACATTGGTAATACAAATCACATTAGTACAATGGTCTTTTCCAAAAATCCTCATACATGCAGAAATACAACAATACATATACACTTCTTGGACATAGCATGTGATCCGTGCGCCATACGCAAGTTATGTGGCTACTCCAAGTAAGTAGATAATTGGTCAATACAATACATCCTTCAGCATTCTCTTGCCATAGTCTAGTTCCTGTCGAGATATTCCTAATATTACTGCCTCAGGCAGAATACCCTTAACTCGTGACAAAGGGGGTCGCATGACCTTTATTAGAAAATCATGACATGGAGAGAGCAAATGACAGACAAAGCAAAGTTGATGCACAGTATTGAATGTATAGAAAGCATATACAGAATATAAAAAAAATGTTAGCAATCCAAAATTTCTCCTTCAGTAGCAACACGATAAATCCATTCACAGAGTTGTTTTGCGATGGATTCTTTGTTGCATTCAGTTGTGTTGCATGCGCACAAGCATGAAGAGACTATAGCATGATCTCAGCAGAATGCCCTTATTTTCACCTTTTGTGGCAATCATAGCAGCTCATGCAGAAGGACGCCAGATGTGTTGAACGCTTTGACCCCTATTCATATGGCCAGACAAAATTGCATTCCTGCTGAACAACATTATGACCAAGACTCTACGAAAGAGGAGAGATTGTGCCTCCATGATGACCCTTGAATGTGGGAGAAAATTAACAGCTATAGGAGAAGGAGACAGAAAGAAATGGATGAGAGAGGCAAGGGAGCGGAATCATGAAAGGGAGGTTTAGAGAGCAGTAGAGATGTGAGCACAGGCCAGTGAAACAGACAAACAGCATTGACTTCGTTTTTGTATTTGGATGTCAGAGGCTTTCACCCACCATCACCGCTACTTTGAGCAAATCCATCCAACCCACCATCCTTGACCAGTAAACCATCCCTTCCAACACACACACACACACACACACACACACACACACACCATGTCCTCCACCTCCTGACAATCACATCCAGCCTGATAACTCTAGCTGTCCAGCTGGATCCATTATCGACCTATCAGCACGACTCTCTACTGATCCACAAGATCCAATCTTGGCCTATTGCTTCCACTCTCCACTGATCCCGCTGCTCTGGGGGCGCACCAACCATTACACCCCTCACTGGCACATAAGTGCTCCACGTCTCACAAGAAATGGAAAAAGCACCACGGCGTAATGAAAAGAGAAACAGACTCGGGGAATGACAGACCTGACAAGAGTTAATGGGGTGTTGATAAAAAGCAACACAGAGAGCAGAAAGAGAGAGAGAGAGAGAGAGAGGAGGGGGGCTTTTTTCCATGTCATTTTAATCTAAATTAAATATATACCTTATTTTGCTTGTCATACTGAAATGGTTACATCAAATGGAGACTGTTGCCTGGTTACCTATTGTTGTAGATTATAAAGCCCAGTGGTTGTCGGGGAATTGCAAACAAATCATTCAAAACGATCTCGGCTAACATGTGAAAGGATGTCAAGACCAATTTATTTGGAAAAGGTCACATCCATTGCTGACATTTGTTTATATCACCAAATAAATATCATTTTGCAGATAATCTGTTGTTGTATATTATGCATACAGAACATGTAAATAGCTTTTTCTCTGCAACAACAACTGTTTAATGTCAGATGGTGACCTGAGGTGATGTTTTGCAATGAGATCATCATAATCTTATCAAAAGTCTATTCTGTGGAGAGGCAAGAAGGTTGAGACAGCACTGCTAAACAAGGTACATGGTCATTCTGGAAACAGCATTATAAATTAGGGCCAACAGAACCTCACAGCTGTGAAAAACACTCAGTTTTGCCTGAAACCCTTAAAAAGTATTTCCATCACACAGTGGATTTTGAGATACTGTTCATTATTATCATTATAATTATTATGTAATGATGATAATACTGATAATATTTTGGTATTGAAAGAATTGTTGTAGTTATTACAAATAGTAGAGATAATAGTGCCGGTGATGGTATGATTAAGTTAATTTTTCAGAAAAGTCACGTCTTCTGAAGTGTATTTCAAATAACCTTCAAATGACATTGGGAAAAGAAGTCAGAAAGCCTGATTGAATATGAAGAGGTGAACAGAGGTATCTGTAGTCCATATAAGGTTGGTCCTGTTGGGCAAACCTTGCTGCTCTTTCAAGCCTGGCTCATGTCACCATGGCAACACACCAACCCCTGCTGGCGTCTGCCAGACTCACTGTCCATATAACAGAGAGTGGGCACATGCACACACACAGACACACACAAACACACACACTTGCACGCACACAGACAGATGCATACACATAAACATGTACTAAAATACACACAAACACACACACACACACACACTCACAGATATCAATGCAGTCTCAAACAGCCTCTGCGGTCTGTCATCTCTCTGTTCCTCTTTCTCTCCTTCACACACACACACATACACACACACTCCACAGGAGTCTTGTCATTACTCATATATGTAACATTCTGATATTAGCTAGATCTAGAGAGCAGTTGTCTAGTGCTTGTGAGGAGTTCTAAATGTCCAATACAAACCAAAGGCGGTACACACAGAAGAACAAATGCACACACACGCACACACACAGCACACAAACACATCATACAAACAAATAAACACACTCTCACAGAAACACACAAATACACGCACACACACACACACACAAAGCCCACAAACAACAGCTATAATTTGGAATCATTCCCGCGAGAGTTGAAAAGCGCTGTGAGCAACGCATATCTTGTGATGCAGATCTAGCTAATGGCTTTCTGTTGAGATAGCATCGCACCTCCGGGGAGGGATCTCTCAGCGAGGGAGCCGATCACAGCTCGTCCCCTGTGGGGCATAACGGCATTTGCCACGGATGAGCTGGGCTGTCGCTATGCTTTTGGGCAGCTGCGGAGAAGGACACACTCAATGTGACAGTCTACCACCTTCTGCAGTGGGGCAGCAAACTGTGAACCGCCAGTCCACGTCCTCCCTGCCCCCCCCCTTTTTTTCTTTTTTGAATATTCCACAAACACACCACAGACAAGCTATCGTGTCAACTAGGAAGGCGAGAGTGGAAAGAGATTTCTGGTCAAACTTGGAAAGAGGAGCGCTATAAATGAGATAACAAAACATAGAGACGAGACCGTCTGGTGGGAGAATTATGGGCCGACCTGGGGAGAGGAGTGAAATGAAGTCAAGCATGTCAAGAATGGACACAAATGAGGGATCGATAGCTCACTGAGTTGTTTATTTTGACTTAATTTGTCAGGAGGCTTGAGTCTTTCTTGCTGCGGTTGTGTTACATAAACTAGCAAATGGATAGCTTCATTTGATTTGGATGTTTTGAATTTGACCTATTCAAACACAGCTATGTGTAATCCCTCCTAGATACCTTAGCCTAACCCCCACCTAGGTAGTAATGAATATTTGAGTGTTAATTAGTGAGTGGTTATGATAAATTAGAGTGTTGGCAGCACAATATATCAGCTGCCCATACACCAACATGGCAGACGTGAAAGCGCTAACCTGAAATACAAACATGCACTGTAATTGGCCTGCTAATAATAATAATACAATTCTCTATTTCTCTATCTCTATTAGTGGCATTAGAGAACAAACTCTCCTTTTCTCTCCAGCTCCATGTTCACCCACACACACACTTGGACTAGCACCCTCCCTAAACATACACATTAAAAAGGTACACACACATACACCGTCTTCCTTTCTTGCACACACATGCACACACTCACACATATAAATACATGCATACACACACACACACACACACATATACAGACACAGAGGTTCTCTGCCCCTCCGCCATGCAGAAGATTAAAACGATCTGCACTCGTTGAATTAGCAGTCCCCAGTGCAGTCTAATTAGCATGTAATAGGACACCAAATCCAGCACAGGAGGCTTGTTATTTAAGGATAAAGCTCATCTCTCATTTGAATGCATTTTTCATAAGCTCTGCTAATTAAGTTTCATTAGCATCATTAATTAAACATGAAAAGTTCCTCAGCCGTCTCTGTGATTATGTCTGCTTTTCCAAACGGGCCTGACTGACAGCTCTCTGATGCACGACGTGGAGAAATCATCCGCGTGAAAACGGCAAAAACTCATACCTGGCCCAGTAGCCTCCGGAGCGAGAGACCACACCGACATCTATTTGTTGCCAGAAGAGCTGACAGATCGCCTCTTTAATCAAATGTCAACGGCAGACACTCTGATTACGCCAACTCACATTTGGGCATGTGAGGCAGCGTAGCTCGTTTAGGGACCTGCACATATTGACATTGCAGAAATAATACCAGCACTGTTTTTTTGCACAGCCTGCTGGGATGTTCCAGCACACATGTTCCGAGTTCCAGCCCTAAATTATAAACAAGCGGCCAACTTTTGTGGTCAGCACCAAGGGGTTTCCCGCAGTGGGTTTCGCGACGGGGCGTCCCTCAGTGGACAGAGGTGTTTACAGCCACTGGGTTTATTAAGGACGGCACTGACACTAATAATTATTCACTCTCAATCAAACACCCAAATGCCATCACTTCTAAACCAGTTGCTTGGCACAGGCCCTCCTCCCCCGGGAACTACACAGACACTCTTTCTCACCTCACAATAGGGAACGTGCTGACCATTAACCAGAGAGCTGGTCTCGAACAAAAGCGAGAAAAGTAGCGCAGCGTTTAAGAGTGAGGCAGGTGATGGTGTGTGTTTGTGTGTGTGTGTGTGTGTGTGTTTGGTGGGGGGTGAATCTCCCCTGTCGTGAGAGGAGACAGCTTGACTCTGGTCCAGATGATGTCAGTGCCGATACAGATACTTCAGTCCCCATCTCTCACAAGGCCATGCTAAGTGAAACAAAATCAATTTTGCATCTCTGCCAGTTGAGGCGTCCGCGCCAGAACTCCCCACCACCACCACTACCACCATCCTGCTCCAGACCCCCCCCTTCACCACACCCCTCCACCCCCCAACCCACCCCCTCCATGGCTTAGCTCTCTCTGCGGTTTTCATCCAATTGCCCAGAGAGCCAAGGCCTGGATATCGAGCCGTCCGTGTCTGCGGCGCTAAGGGATGTGGTTAGAATGAACTCGCCAGTCGTGGTGTCTAACTTGTGGAGCCGCTCTCCTTGTGAATCAAACCTTTCAGTGCCGGCGCGAGAGGGCTTCTCATAAAGGATCGGCGCACGGTGG
Organism: Alosa sapidissima; assembly: GCF_018492685.1. NCBI lineage: Eukaryota > Metazoa > Chordata > Actinopteri > Clupeiformes > Clupeidae > Alosa > Alosa sapidissima. Next base: position 28,770,417 of record NC_055961.1, on the reverse strand, counting down.
CCAACAGCGGCAATGGTGCCGGCACCTCCTGCCTGGCGTGAGATGAATGAAGAGCCAGTAATTTGGGGCTAGCTGGTGCAATGCTGTCTTAGATCGGGAGCATCCACATGGCTCAGTAAAGAAAGGCATTGACAAAGTGGTTAGGGTGGACCAGCAAATTGATATCCGTTAATAGAACACTAATGTCCTTTTAAAAATGAACAGTTCCATAGATTATGGATTGATTCACATCCACTCATTCTGCTACCTGGAAGGCTTGGCTGCATTGGCTTTTCCATAGCACAAGGTCTGCTTTTGTGTGTGGAAGTATTCTGAGTTTACAGTACATGGTTAACCATGTTGTGTAATGATCATGTACAATATCTTTTAGAAATCTATAGCACTCATTCTCCAGTCCTTTCTGTATTTTGGTTTCTCTCTCACACACACACACACTCTCTCTCTCTCTCTCTCTCTCTCTCTCTCTCTCTCTCTCTCTCTCTCACACACACACACACACACACACATACACAAACACTCTCATACATACATGCATACACACACACAAAACTAACCCCTATAAAAGATACTGTTGCCTAGGCATTGTTGTCAGATAGTCCTGTAGGACATGAAATCCCGCATTACGTGAACTAAAAATAATCCCAGAGGTGAACTGCGTCTAATTAAAAATTGGAGGCCAGATGTTTTGCCTTCTCTGTGTCTTTCCCCAGATGCCTCCCTTTGGCAGTGGAGCCTGCTCTCTCTGCACTAGACAGACTTGGATGCACAATAAAGCGCCGTCACCTGCTTTTATTCCCCGCCAATAGATCCCCTGATTTGGTTTGTTCTGCTGCTGATAACACTGTGTGTATCGCCCCCCGTCCAAAAATAAGCTGCCGCGGAGAGCCACACTTCATTGAATCACTATAACATGGGTTATTTTATGGCTCACCCAAGCATGTAAGACTGTCTCAGCAATGCCTCTGTAAATTATTCAACTCACAGCCACTCTCACCGTAAATAAGGTGATTTAATTAGAAGCTACGGCAACTGTAGCAAATGGTATTTAAGATTGGAGGGGGGGGGGGGGCTTTAAGGGTCTGAAAATAGAAAGAGAGAAATATCCATTTGCATCAGTGGCTTAAGCCGGTCTTCCTAAAATAAATAAATAAAATAAACTAACAAACAAACAAAAAAAAAAACCCTGAATAACCGCTCCACTTTTTCGCTTGGGTAGCTCCATACTGTCCACCTGATGAACAATTGCTTGAGATCCATCCAAAATGAAGCTGCATACACAGCAGTAACCCATAGTGTTTTGTTTTCAACACGTCCATTCCTCACTTGTATTCAGTCTCTCCCAGAATGCTTAGTTTCTCTCCCACGTCTGGCTTTGTTTGTGGTGGAAATCTCCTGAATCTGTCTAATATTTTTAGTAAATAGTCATACGGAGATGTCTTAGTTTGAGACAGGCCAAACGGGATGACAAACAATGAATGATGAGGGGATGATGTTCTTATTGTTTACCACACCTATTGTAATCCATCCATCACAACTGCTGGGTAAACACTTTCATAGCCTTATCTCTGACACCCCTCCCTGCAACACACACAACCACTCACACACACACACACACACACACACACACACACACACACACATACACATAAACAAACACAGAAACACACATATCCCATTCATCAAAAAGGTCTCCACCCCATGTGCCGTAGAAGTTGAACGCTGAGTTTGATAACTCATATTCGGTGCGCAGCTGATGGAATGAATGCCAGTAGCTTTGTGATGATAATCTGACATCTAAACAGTCCACAGTTTCACAGCAGAGTCTAACGGAGTACAACATTAACCAAACTACAGGAAGATTGAGAGTTCATTTTCTCAAGAGTCTGAATCACCCAATCCAACTTCACATGACAATCTACAGACGTCCATATGGCTCCGTAAGCGTTGTATTATTCAAGGACAAACTCAATCCAATTCAGTCTGATCTATGTCATCTCTCTTCAAAACCCACACTGCGAAAACAATAGACTCAAGACTTTCCACAGGCTGTAGATCCATTCATTTTCTAGTCCATTTACAGATCTTATGCATTTCATTGTTTCTATAGCCATTACGTTCTTAATGCCTTTCTGTCTAATGTTTTCTGTCATCAGGGCCATTACCACTTGCCCCACAACAGCGGTACACGTCCTGGCTGGCTCGCCGATGACGCACTGATGGGGACCGAGGTTGCAGGCGCTCCCGTGTCACTATCAAGCCGGGGATCATCGATATTGAGAGGCTGCTATTTTGTCTGGGGCCTTGTTGCCGTTGATGAGCTCCAGTGACGGCTCACTTTTGATTGAGTTTCGAGTGGGGAGCCTTGGGGGAGACGCGGAAGAGTGCCGTGCGAAGAGAATGCTAGATTGAGCTGTCGGCGTTGGCTGAGTTGTGAGTCCCTGTCTTAATCAGTGAGCTGCATCGCATTACACTCCCCCCTCTCTCTGTTTTGACTTTCCGCGGGGGTCTTCCGTTTGGAGGACGCTGTTTTGGTATTCTCACAGGTCCCGTCTTTGACACATGATTGGTGTTACTGAAAACTAAATGGCTTACAGATTCTCCTCAATTTGCTGCCCGGGTGGACCAGCGCCACAAGACGGCGGAGTGATATTTATGACTAAGATGCCTATTAGGCTGTCATAGCACGAACATGACAGTATATCACCGGAAGGTCGTTTTAATTACGCTAATTGGCACGTGATCAGACAGACTCCCCAGCTCTTTGTCCACCCTACACTCACACTCACCCCCCCCCCCCCCACCAACTCGCTATCACTCTCTCGGTCTGTCACAGCCTCACATGCCGTCTCGTCTTGCATCCCACCATCCCCACCCACTCACCCGCCCTACCCACGAGGACACCACTCTAGATTCAATCACTTACTGCTGGTCACAGATTATAGGCATGACATCCTCCAAAACAGACAATTAATGACACCTCGCAGGCAGTAAACTCTTTCATTAACCTCCCTCTACAAATGCATAATTGCATCTTCGATACAATGATAAAACATCAAACACATCCACAAAAACATCACAGCTGTAGAGATCGATGGACGGCAGGATGGCCACTCGACTGAGCTCTCCCACCAGCTGGAGGTCGTTAGAAATTCTAGTCAGGGCCATTCATAGAAGGTGGCGTGACTGGACAAGGAGTTTCAAAACTCAAAACTTCATTACAAAACTTGTTTGCTGTGAAGGGGGAAAAATGCACCGCCAAAATGATGGCTTTTCCATGGACCTTTCTTGAGCACAGTAGCATTTAGGATTAAGCCTCAAAGTCCCACACGTCATATTTTTTTCCCCTGTAAAAGTCTAATAACCTCACTGAAAAATAATTAAGTCCATACATCACAAAATAATTGGTCTGGAGTTTATCCCCATTTTTGAGGCATTCTGGGAAAAGGAGTTTATCCTTTGATAATTAGTGTCTCAATGTGGAGCTTAAAAATAAACAGAGGTGTTAGTTATGTGTGAAGAAATAATTCCATGGTTTGATAACAACAGGACACCCTCGAGCAGAGAAACAGTAGCGTGCTACAACTAATTAAGGGAGGATTTGGCTGGAAAGCAAGGCTATTTTTTCACATTATGCATAGATTTATTTATGAGTGGAAGGACTAGATCTTTGGAGTGGGCTAAGAACGTTTTTGGTTACCAGGAGTATGCAGTGACCTCATTACTGGAACAAAGTGATAATAAGCACTAAAACAATCCTTTGGATAAAACCATGCATGAACGCACACACACACACACACACACACACACACACACACACACACACACACACACACACACACCGTGACACTTACACACAGTCAGGAAGAACTCATGTTCATGTGGGTATTGTTGACACCAGAGAAGCTCAGAGTTGAGTTTTGACGGGTACCGAGCAGTGGCGATAAATGTCAATAAAGAGACGAAAAAATGACTGACTGACTCACTGTTGCCTCCATGGAGATGAGACTGTGAGAGTATCGATACATCCACAGCTCAGGAGATCATATTGTTCATTTATTCTGACTCTCAACATGTCAATCCCCACTCTCACTCGCAATGTCCCTAAGCGGTATGTAATGCCGTTCTGCAAACATGAAGAAACTCCTACACATGTTGGACTGCAAACATACATATTCAAACAATCACACACACACACACACACACACACACACACACACACACACACACACACACACACACACACACACACACACACACACACACACACACACACATTCACATTCACAGTTTACACATACAGTTTCACACAAACACATCAGCATAGTACAGCATAATACACACACACACCTACACATTGACCATTCTCATACCTCAGTTCAAGCCCTTACTTAAAAGATCCTTCCATTGAATTCCCAGCGAAGACAAACCAGAGGGGGTATTAGACAGCTGTTTAATGCCACCTCACGTTTCTCCATAACCATAAACAAGGACATTTCTATTTCCCAAGAGGCTCTAGCGGCACAGGTGCGAGGCTTCAGATGGGGGGAAAAGGAGACTCGAGTGGCTCACTCTCAAGTGCCTGTTCAGTTATGCCACAGTTCTTTGGCTCTAATTTCAAACTAGCATGGAGATGGTGCTAGTAATTACTCTCATATGTGCTCCCAAGCTGAACGTAAATCATAGACTCAGACTACACACATACACACACACACACAAACACACACACACACACACACACACACACACACATACACACACACACACATACACACACACACACACACACACACACACACACACACACACACATACACACATACACACACACACACACACACACACACACACACACACACACAAACATACACACACACACACACACAAGCCCAACCTGGGAGGCTAGCCTCAGCCAGACTCCCATGCGAGTCCAAATGAACGATTAGCATTTGTTTGCTCTGAGCGGATTCAAAAAAGCTACAAGTTACAGAGATGCCTTTGTAACAAGGAAAAAAAGCATTCCCTTTTTACTTTGCGACGGTTTTCAACCTGGATGACTGCCATGTAATGTGAGACCAAAACATAACTAGACAACAAACAGACCTGAGAATCACTTGGGGCTTCTTAAGAACATAATTAAAAATATGCACTAAGGTTTCAGGAACTTACTGTAGGAAAAAAAACCCACAACAACAACAAAATATGCTTTCTATTCAACACACTATGTATTCAACCAATGCACAATCTTAATGCAAATTTAGATGCTGGAAACAGTGACATACTGTACATTTCACCTCAACTCAACAGCAAAATTTCAGGCAAAATATAATATAATTGTAAGTACTTTGTAGGTACACAGTGTAAAACTTGTCTTGTTGAAAATATGTCTTGAGCAGTTCAGTTGCTGAGTGAACAAAAGTCAAGTGGATATTGTAATCCTCAGATCCTTTCAAGTTTGCTGGGCAGAATGTATTGCATGTGTCCAAGGTCTTAGCAGGGGTATTGTACTCATCATCTCACGTTTTTTGAAAAGGCAACAGGATGTCTAAGGAACTCTTGACAGTTTCACTTGACACGTCCCACAGCCTGGAATTCACATTAGGACTCTCACTGCACCTGTAGCCTCTTTTGGAATTTTGTTATGTTGGACAAACCTTACACAAAAGAATGCTTAGGGCATAGTCAGTGTAGTGGGCTGCAGTGTTGAACTAAACCTAAAGCAGAAGGTTACATAACACACAAAGATACAGCACATACATAGTTATATTTCAAACATGCTTGTTTGGAATTCTAGTCCCTATCAGACCAGATCAAATGACTGTTTGATGCTCAAGGTTCCACACTGAGTTGGGAAAGTCGGCCGTTATGGTGCCCCTACTTCCTGGAATAATCTTCAATATAGCATACAAAATAATTCTCTACTTTCCTATAATCAATTCAGATCTGTAATCATAAACCTTCCTATGTCAAACTGTACCTATTTTTATTTTTCACTTCCTCCTTTATAATGTTATGTACATTATCTTATTATCTGTTTTATTTTTGTTTTATTTACCACAATTATTATACTATATCTCTTGTTATTTCAGTGTTACTGTGTAATCTCGGCTTTACTGAAAATGAGGACTACCCTCAATGAACCTCCAAGAATAAATAAAGATTGAATGAACATAAGCTTAGGCAGTATATCTATATGCTCTAATAATGAACATAAGGAAATATAGATTATCTTGATTACTAGGTCACTAATAACTCTATTCAGTGCCGTACTGATTGCTGAACTGCATGTTTTACCTCACAAGCAGGTAACTTCAGTGGTTGTTCCAGCAATTTAGTGAAATCGCAAGAGACTTATTTTACTGGCTGCTGGACAAATAGGCAGTGCCCGTATTAAGAGCACATTATGAATTACACATGGTCCCATAATGGATTGTCAGGAGGTGGTTTCAAATATTCATCTACAAATAAAAAGTGTTGCCAGAGAGCAGGGCAAAGTTGTTTTAAACGTGTAGTTGCATTAGAACTGAACTGGACTGGTGTCTTCTATATTATCCAAAGACCTCGGTTCATTGCTCTGATACTTTTCAGAGCCTCCTTCATTAGCTTCTCTGGCGGTCCACAGATGTACACACACACACACACACACACACACACACACACACACACACAAACAGTGCTCGCCACACCGGTGCAGGAGTCACATACTGATGGAGCGTGGACAAGCGGGCCAGAACAGAAGATAAGATAAGGAGAGCAAAGTCAACATGTAGAACTGAAGCACTTCAGCAAACACAGGTCATAAATATACACCTCGTCAGCTCTCTCCCTCCATTCTCCCTCCAACACTCACCCACACTCCCTCCCACTCACTCTCTCACACACACACACACACACAGAGAGAGAGAGAGAAAGAGAGAGAGAGAGAGAGAGAGAGTACCAGGGTCAAATAAATCCCGGGCTGAGATCCATTATTTAGATAAAACATGGCCACATAATCCCAACCCTTATGATACACTCCATCTCCTTCACTGTCCACAGAGGTGTTTTGAAGACGGTGTATGTGTGTCTCTGTTTGTGTGCGTGTGTGTGTGTTGGGCCAAGAGGGGTCTATGTCTCAACCCAACAAACTTTGACCCCACTTTCCCACACATACACACTCGCACACCTATTTTCATCCTCATAACCCTAATGATCCATATCTGCTTTTTTACATGAAATCATCAACAACGCTTGTGGCACATCAGACCAGTGATAAGTCAGCATGCTCTATCTGAGCATGAAATCAGTGACTCAGGAGTTTAAGAAAGACGAAACCAACCAACCAAACAAACAGTTGCGCTGTGTAATTCCTTCCCACACGTTTGCATTGTGTCTCAGTAGAAAGGCTTTGATTAGAGTCTCAAACACTTAAGTGAGTAAACACAATACATACAAATGATATATAATCACCCGGCAACCACACAGGGTTGATAATCGATCATGGCTGTCGGCCTCAGTGCTGATTGCCTCCCCCTCTCTCTCCAGGCCAGCAGGAAATGTGTTGGGTCAGCAAAAGTGCTGGGAGCAGGCCAGGAGCTGGGTCTGAGCGGCCATATTAGCTAACTTAATGTAACCCCGACCCGGCGGAAATAAATAAATAAAATAACGGCTGGGAAACAAAGTAGCAGTGTGTTGTGCTCTCACTCTTTCTGTTGGCTCTGCCACCGGGGGGGGGGTTTGTTTACTAGTCGTGTTTCATTTTGCTTTCAGATCAACCTTTGGAGGACAACTCTGTCTCTTTCTCTCTCTCTCCATCTCTCACTCTCTTCCTCTCTCTCTCGCTCTCTATGTGAGCATTTCCTACAAAAATGCATTTAGATATATGCATGTCACACACACACACACACACACACACACACACACACACACACACACACACACACACACACATTCTAGCCATAGTTCCTTAACATTTACCAGTCACACTTGACAGTGGCCCTAACTGTTTCACTGCAAAGATAAATCTGGAATAGCAATAGAAAATGACTTTGTGGTATATTCAGTAAAAACACAGCCTGAAGTTACATCAGCAAAAACCCTTTGATATACAAAAATCAATAATGGTAGAAGAATGATATGACTCACACATAATCGTGACTCTCTTTGTTGATATTGGATTAACATTGAATATGATTAGCATACGTGAAGTTCTGTCTCTAACCAAAGGAATAACTTTTTTCAACCAGAGATATTGCATCTCTGCACTGCATGCCTGTGTGATGATACTATTTTACAAGCATCCGCATCTCTTACACACTCAAGGCCTCTTTCAACCCTAAACGCCCATACTCAGGAGGAGGTGCTAAACCAGACAACTGTTTTGTTTTGGCATTAGCGCTGTTTGCAAGCACTTGCCCAAGCCCACACTGCTCAGTTTGACAGTAGAATAATTATGCTGTCAGTATTGTACAGGCACTTTCTAAAAATAACAACGTGAAAAAAGCTGTGATGTCGAGTTAATAACTCACAGAACCACAGAGTTTAGATGTACAAGTGTAATTAGACAACATACTCATTATATAAGTCTATGGAGGATTTGTGACAGTTACAAACTTTCATATGCTTACTTGCTATATCCCTATATACCATACATTAAAACAATACACTTCTCACAGTTATAGCCTACCCACTCTGCGGTGCAAGTGATAATGTATAATACATGATGATATAATACGTGTTCTGATAATGTATTATGAAAAGTATACACACAGGAAGTGAGACCCCAATGTATGCTAATCAGTGATCCTAACAACTCACTAAATGAATCAACCGGACTCTAAATGACAAAATGAAAGGCAACGAGCTCCATTCTTATTTTCTGGGGAGAAAGCATTCTGCATCACAAAACAGTCAACAACAACAACAACAACAACACCAAAAAATGGCATTTTATTATACAGTAAGAATCTGTAACAGCGGAGAGGAAAATGAATCTCTCGCTCAATCCATCACCGAATGGCAGGTTTGCGAGATGTTCGTCCAGGGTGGAAAAATGAATTAGATTTACAATGTGAGCTGACATGCTAAAATGAGCAGCAGGGCCTTTTTGCTGTATTCCCTGTCAATATTCATGATCTGAGTGTCACAAGGCACCCGCTCCCTGAGATGAGAAGGAGAGTGCCTTCTTATCTGTCGGTTTGCTCATGCTTGTGTGCAATGTCGAGAGGCAAAAAAAAAGGGGGGAAAAATGGTTTCCTTGTTTGGGTGGCATTGCTTTTAAAATAGCCGGTGACGAATTGGAACTGTCCCTAGAAATGAATAGCCTTGCTTAGAGGAGGATTGTGGCCTTTACCGGATGATCTGTCAAACATAAAAATGGAGTTCTGCTCTTGGGGGGCATTGAAGAAAATATCATTACAGCCACACTTACCACAGACTCCATTTCCGAGTATTATAAACTAATTAATCTAATTTGGAACATGGTGGACAAGGGACCATTAGGTGTTGAAAATGAGGAGAGGAACCATGTTACATTTGTATCCTCAAACTGGGACATTTCACTAATTAATGTATCTATGACGATTGAGTGTCTCTTTGTGTGTGTGTGGTGTGTGTATGTGTGTGTGGGTCAGTATTTATGCCGTGGTTTTTAAACTTCCCTAGCCCCGAGAACACCTGTACGATGATCAAAAAATAGCTCTGTCCCTCTCTCTGGCTCTGATGGCAAAAAAATACTACAGGTGGGGAACATTCAAAAAAAAGAATTCACACTTTACTCTCAAACGGAAAACACAATGAGAGGAACTAAAGACCATGTCTGAGCACAACAACCAACAGAACAGATCTCTACAGATGAAGAGAGCAGTAGCAAGGGTTCAGGCAAAGCGCTGCATGATGTACTGTAGATGTCATGGAACCGACTGCTCAAAATGTGATATGTATATGTATTTATTCATTTATTCATTTAAATACGTATGCTTGGATTCTTTCCATTTATCAGGCAGGCATCTCTCAATGTCAGAACCACTAAAGTCAACCGACTCACTTGCCCTCCCATGGCTTCACTCAGAAGACCCCCTTAGCTATGTTGGCTTATAGTAGGCCTTTCTCCCTGAAGTTTTAGCGGTGGCATTCATGTGCATTCAGAAATAATGGTTATTATCTTCATTGCTTACAATACAAATCCGACAGGCCTACTTGTATTGATCCATTTAGGAGACTGTATGCATGATGCATGAGTCCGTTTCCCCCCTCGCCACATGCACAGGAGTTGTGCTGTGGTGGTTCCATTTATTGGGATTTTTTTTGTTGTTGTTGTTGTTGCTGCTGCTGCTCCCAGTGTATACTGCTGTGTGAGTCGACTGCTCAGCTTTTCCTCCCAAGTGAGGAGAAAATGTTTCCTTGTTTACTTGTTTTTCCTCTCTCTCTCTCTCTCTTTTTTTCTTTTGCAGTTTCCGCTTAACTATCACCTGCACATCGGAGCAATTACTGAATCGACTTGGCTCCAGTTTAAAAGAACACAGCGTTGAAATAGCACTGGGGACCCACCGCAGATTCTATTTTTTGTAAGTCTAACTTAATTGGCCAGCTTTACCACACACAGGTATACATCTCAGACTTTTTCCCACCACACACACACATATACAGAAACACACACACACACACAATCTGTGCTGGTTCTCTGAAAGTGTCTTTGTATGTTGGGCTGGCGCCTGACCCATCAGGTCTGACGCAGCACATTTATACTCATGGGAACGCCAGCTCCAATATAAAGATGATTCTCCACATTAGGGGCTCGGCGAAACATTCTTCAGTCGTGACGGGGTGACAGTACAGCTTGTTTAAGAGGGTGCTGGAGAATACCACCGCACACAGGAAGCACACACACACACACTCACTCCCTCTCTCTCTCACTTATCCCCTCTCTCTCTCTCTCTCATTCTCTCTCATTCTCTACCTCTAATTAAAGAGTGGGAACAGTACAGGCAGCCGTCGTGCTGAGCTCCTGCAGTCAACCTGAGGATGTGGGGCAGAGATCTGGGTTGTGTTGTTGTTCTTTCCCTCTCTGTAATTATGGAGCCATTGTTTTACCCACGCTTGTACCGCGAGGCCGCCTGCTTGAAAGTGCTGCGTGCACTTCCTTTGTGCCGGGCTGGCCTGCAGCGGTGGCTTCCATTTCTCTCTTCTTCTTCCCTTGCTCCTCCTTTTTCTCTCTGGTTGAAGATCTCTCTCTCTCTCTCTCCGTTCTTTTCTTCTGTAAATCGTGTTTTCTTCCCTCCCTCCCTCTCTTTGTGTGGTTGTGTTTACATCATGTGGGAACCCAATACCATGCAAGACTGTGTGTGCTTGTCAGAGTGTGTGTGTGTGTGTGTGTGTGTGTGTGTGTGTGTGTGTGTGTGTGTATGTTTGTGTGTGTGTGTGTGTGTGTGTTGACATGATCCTTGTATATCTTTCTGTCTGCCATCAACATTGCCCATATGGTGTGTGTGTGTGTGTGTGTGTGTGTGTGTGTGTGTGTGTGTGTGTGTGTGTGTGTGTGTGTGTGTGTGTGTGTGTCTAATGCCTATGGTGCGTGGTGTGTCATACTGACAGATTTTGTATGTGTTCCACAGATGCCGTGTTTGCATACACCTAATTGGATTGTGGACATTGGTTTAAGATTGACATATGTTAAATCAACAAAGCATTTTAGTTTTCATGTTTATATACTGTACTGTAGATAAAATAGACAATCATTGACCAACTAATTCCAATGAAATAGTTTACATTAATTGAGTGCTATAAATAAATAACTTCATTATATCTTGAATCTCCAGCATTATAGTGCCTGTTACACAAATTGTATTAAAAATATTGCAACTAGAAGAAATATATCACAATGGCGCTGCTTCTAGAAATAACACACACTGAAAAAGTTGAGCAGCAGCAGAAGCATTCATTACTTTAAGGAAAGAACAATGGAACCAAACACATATTAAAACTTTTGGCTACACTAATAGCTGACATTGATTTTTTTTCTTGCAAAGGCTTATAGGAATATGTTTACAAAGCATTTGGTGGTAGCAAGGCTCTCCAGAGACCTCATGAGATCATTTACCTTCCTGCATGTGAATTTTATTTCTCTACTCTCATTTTACATGATTCAGTTGGATAAATGGAATCCTGTAGCAAAATATGTTTTAAAGTGAAACAATATGTAACATGGTTTGTACATTTGACAATGTTTGTCCTTTTCCCTTTTTTTAATTTCATGTATACGTGTGTGTACATGTGTGTTAGTAATGTGCATATGCTTGTGTGTGTGTGTGTGTGTTTGTTTGTTTGTTCAGTGTGTATGTGTAGGCAGCCTTGGTCATGTCTATTTTAACTGGTTTTAGCGAGCCAGGCTGACTGAGAGTGCAGGGATCAGTATTTTAGTGGAGTGGGGAGCCGGCTCTGTACAGTAGCTGCTGTTTGGGGCGTGTGTGGGGCGTCTGTGTGGGAGGAGGCCAGCACTTCGTGGCCATCCTGCTGGCAATTAGCCGACATCTCGGTAACTCTCTGTCTCTCCCTGCCTCTCTCTCTCCCTCCTTCTCTCTCCCTGCCTCTCTCTGTCTCTCCCCCTCCCTCTCTCTCCATTTCTCTTTCTCTCTCTCTCCCCCTCCCTCTCTCTCCATCTCTTTCTCTCTCTCTCTCTCCATCTGTCTCTTTCTCTCTCTCCCCCATCTTGTGAATGAATGTGTGAAAAGTTGGGAAATGAGGCCCTTATGTAATCTGTAAGCAAAACTGTGCAATGTGAGCCAGGGCGACTTTGACACAATTAATGTGACAGGCCAGTGACACTGCCATGTGGATGAGAGGAGGTGGCATTTGTCCAGGAGAGAGTGGTTGAGGTGGAGGATTGGGTTGTTGTGGAAGCCTCAATAGACACTGAAAAAGAGACAGAGAAAGAAAGAGAGAAAGAGAGATGGAGAAAACATCTAGTTATGAGGTGTCTGTGACAACCACTG
>NC_055961.1:28542452-28749952 GCF_018492685.1 Alosa sapidissima | reverse complement strand
CGAAACTTGGCATGCATTCGGGGGGTGTCATAATGATCCTACACTTTCAATTTCGTGCAGTTTTGACTATGTCAGCCAGAGATATTGTGATGAAAACATGTTGTTGTTGTCTATGTCTAATGTTTTGCTTTTTAATTTTTAACTAGGTGGCGCTATACATGAAATAAGTGGTAATGGGATAGGTTGACATGCCCCCTTAAGACCAACATACAAAAAAAAGGTGGACCTCCTAGGCCCTACGGTTCTCGAGATATTCACAGAAAACTGTCTCCGGCCACCTACAGGCCAGTTGGTGTATAGTAACATAAATTAATTTATTGTGTAGCCCCCCATGAACGGAATTCCACGAAACTTGGCGTGCATTCAGAGGGTGTCATAATGATCCTACACTTCCAATTTCGTGCAGTTTTGACTATGTTAGGTCACAGATACCTGCGATTACAACACCAAATTTTTACTTTTTTGTGTTTAACTAGGTGGCGCTATACATGAAATGAGTGGTTATGGAATGGGTTGACATGGCCCTTTGAGATCAACATACAAAAAAAATGGTCCTCCTAAACCCTACGGTTCTCGAGATATTCACAGAAAACTGTGCCTGCCCTACCCTCCTTTCGGGGGGTCCAGTCTAGCGGGGGGGCTACAGATCAAAACGAAAAAACGATGGTTCCATGCTATCCATGTGGGGTTACATGCCCACCAAGTTTCGTGTACCCCGGTCTTACAGTGTCCCGGGAATCCTTGACGGAAATTTGGACATGCGAAAAAGAAAAAAAAAAAGAAAAAAAAAAAATCTGACTAAACCTATATGACTACCGCTTTGCTGCGCGGCGGTCATAATAATTACATAGCACTAAAGGACAATTCAGTTAAGTAGAAGTGAACATTTTTGTGACTGTCCATACGCCAATTACAGTGGCAATGGGACTTTTTTGAAGACCAAGAAACCAATTATACATCAAAGGGAACAGCTCAGCTACTCTCATCCCAAAGTTACAAATGCAAGCGCATGAGTTGTTGACATGCGCATTTTGTATTTGTAAATACACCAGTTCAAGGCCTGAAAAATCATCAGAACATTTAGGGCTAGCAATCGCTATAGCAACAGCCAGAATGGCACAGACGTCTAATTTTCTTGACCGTGGGAACATTATGAGGAGTGGAACATCGCTGTTGAAAATGGCACATTTGCTGAAACCTTGATCTTACCAGAGGAATTCCACCATCCACAATCGTAGCTTATATTTACAATAAATACCAAGCTACACAGACCATGAATCCTCTCATGGCCGCCCATAATCAAGGACACCCAGAATTCTGGGAACTTCACCATGTAAAAGCAGCCCTTGACATCTTTATGAACAAAAAACAAACTGAAAGTACAAGACAGCAGAAATATAAACAGCTAAATTTGACAAACTATTATTGACACTAAAACAAAGTGATATTGTGTCAGCTTATTCTATTTACAGTGACAGGGTTCATCAACATGGTCAACACATTTAATTAAATTCAAGGGAACTTCTGGCAGCAGTATAACATATGATGTGACTGGTATAGTTTCCTGTGCCTTTTCAATCCCTTAGCATTTTCCCGAGCACTGTACATCTCAGTATATACTTCTCAGGGATTTCGGACAGGCCCCTTTATGGACAAGACTGGAAGTACTAAGACAGCAGAAAAGTCAAACTGGGCAAACTATGACTATTATTTACACTGAAACAGACACAGTGAAGTTGTATCATCTTGGGGAAAGGCTGCCACTTCTTGTACACTTACAGTGACAGAATTCATCAACATGGTCAAGTTCAAGTGAACTTTCCACTTCTGGGAGCAGTAGAATATATGGTGTAGTTGGTTACTTTTCTTTGCCTCTTACTTGCATTTAAAAAAATGTTGACCCCTGTACATTTCAGCATACAGTGTTTTACACAGAGATCAGAGACAGGCCCCCTTTGCCCTGAAACATTAAATATCCTGCATTAGTAAAGCTGGGTAAATATGAGATGAGCATTTTTAGGCTTCCCCCCCAAAACTGCACTGTGCCTACTTCAGAGTGGGGGTAGGTGTGCCGTGGAAGGCACACTGATTATTGTTTGCATAAATGCATACTATTATGTTAAAATCGGAATAACTGGAACTCAAACATGGAAGTTCTTTCCTAGAGATTCTTATATCAAGTAATAGCAGATGAGGGAGTCTGAAAGACAAGACGTTCAAGGCTGTCTGTCAGAATATCTTAATGTCTCCCGTCTTTTAAGTGAGACTGAAATATTGCAAATCCTGATGTTCCAAAAGACCCCAGAATGGAGGGAAAAAAACTCACAAATCCTGATGTACTCAAAAACCAAGGAGCAGGAAATCACAAATCCTGATGTACTCAAAGACCATGGAGTTGGAAATCACAAATCCTGATGTAGTCAAAGACCATGGACAGAGAAATCACAAATCCTGAAGTTCTCAAAGACCCCAGGGATATTGCAATGATTACAGCCTGGAGCAAAACTCACTCCATTTGGAACTAAGTCTGTCACTGACAATGGCTCCATACAGGAGTGTGTGTGTGTGTGTGTGTGTGTGTGGACTGTGGAAGAAAAATAGAAAGATTAAGGTCGTTTCTTGTCCATGCATGCTTATCAGGCAGGGAAATAACAAGGAAACATATTTAATCGTCAGACAAGCATACGCCGACCGGGCACTAATCCCAACTGTGCAAATCTATGTTTAACTCCCCAAGTCTCTGGGCCCGCTGTCTTCTGACAGTTTCAAGACCACAAACAATGCATAATGATTTCTCTCATGTCTTGCATGACACTGAAAGCACTGCCAAAAGGGACAGGGGAGATTCAGCAGCAAAACAAGAGACCCCGCTGCTTTGTACAAAGACGCCGCGAATGGCACCACGATCACACCCTCTCAGAAATGTGAGACCTGCACCCAGGTGACTAATTAGTTTTTTAGCAGTTAAAAGGAAGGTGCTGGTGTTTGTGTGTGTGTGTGTGTGTGTCTGTGTGTGTGTGTGTGTGTGTGTGTGTGTGTGTGTGTGTGTGTGTGTGTGTGAGAGTGAGTGTGAGTGCATGCACGTGTGTGTGTGTGCTTGCAGATGTACATGTGTGAGTGGGTGTTTGTGTGTGATAAAGAGACAGACCGAGAGAGAGAGAGAATGAGAGAGAGAGAGAGAATGAGAGAGAGAGAGAGAATGAGAGAGATAGAGAGAATGAAAGAAATACAGAGAGAAAGAGAGAGAGCGAGAGACCATTCTATAGGGTCTCTATAATAGTTGTGTGTCCTGGAGTACAGGATGTGTTTATGACTCATTATACAGCTCCCTTTCTGATGTGCTGCCAGGCGCCTGGTGAGGTATTTCATCTGTGCGTTTGCGTCTGGGGTCATGCTGGCCTCACACTCAAGGCCCTGGATGGATTGAATGTGTCTGGGCTCGCATGTCTCTCTGTCTGACACCCATCAGCTGCTGGAAAACACGTCCTCTTTGTCTACATTTAATGAGAAACCATGAGCCCCCAGGGCAGATGTGCAAGCACAGAGCAGAGCACTCAAGCAGAACACTGTGCCTTTATCTGTCTGCGTCTGCTGCAGACCTGGGGTAACACAGACAGACACACACACACACACACACACACACACAAATGTGACCCCAACCCCCATAACCCCCCCCCCCCCCCACACACACACACACAAACATCCAGAAATGCACACTCTCACACACATACACACACACAGAAATGCACCCCCTACCACTGTACCCCCATACATGAGCACAGACATCCAGAAATACACACACACACACACACACACACACACACACACACACACACACACACACACACACACACGCATGCACGCATGCACACACACACAAAAATGCACCCCTTCCCACACACAAGCAGACACACACACCCAGGCATACACATTCCCACACACATGCAATAAAAAAATCCCTTGGCAGCTTCTCAAACCTGGGAACAATTGCGATGTTAATATTTTCATATTGTGCAGCTATTTGTTTGGACTCTCCTAAGTCAGAAGACATTTTGGGAAGGAATTTGTGGTTTATTGCTGCCACACTAACATTGTTGTGAGAACTGAAGCTCAAGATTAATGCTGAACTGTCAGTGTTCTACACAAGAACAAATTTGTCCTGAGGACTTTTTGATTTCCCAGAAGAACAGGAACAATGCACCAAAGTGACATACAAATTAGGGAATGAAGTTTTTATAAATTCGAAATAGCAGCTACACAAACACTCTCAAATTGTCAAATCCAACAGAAAACTTGACATTTGCCTCTTAACATGAATGTCTACAACTAATAATCCTTCATAGCAGCAGTATACTGGGTTTAATGGTATATGGATGCTTATGGCAGTTGTTATAGAGGGCTTGTGGGAGTCCTATGGCTGTAAAATATGTCAACATATTTCATTATTATATTTTACATACCTATAGAGTAAATGTTAGTTACAGAACAACGCAGCATTAAGTGACAGCACTAAAGTGGGGATTTAACTGTGTAAAAATAGATAGAGTTTTGATTGAATTCTATCGCTCTGTGTGCCATGCCTACTCAACCAGAAACCTATTTATTTTTGAACTAGTCAGAGTCGAATTTTGTTATTATCTGTGATCTTGATTTACACACGACTGGAAACGTTCCATTCAACCACTACCTCCACCCCCCCCCCCCCCACACACACACACACACACACACATACATACACTCTCCCCCCAAGTTTTTTGTGGATTGCTGGCTATATTCTTTCACTTTAAAAAAGCAAGCAGTTAATTGGTTATCGAGGATGCGCCACATAAAGTGCATTTATTCTTGACTGTCTCAGCATCTTGTCAGTGGCCACCTTGTAGCTCTGAGTGTGGCTGATAGCCATCTCCGTGTAGCCTGGTGTGCAACTTATTCATTTATTTGTTTCCTCTTGCTGCACCAGGGCATTGGAGACACACTGTCACGGTAAGCTAAGCATACAGCCTTTTTTCTTGTCTTTTCCTCTCTCTCTCTCCCCCTCTTCCTCTCTCTATCTTTCTTTCTGTCCCGCAGAGCACAATTCCAGGCTACATTAGGACGCAGACGGAGTCCAAAAGTGTGTCAAGAACACCAGGGGGGGGGGGGGGGGGGTTGCAGTGGTTATGATTTCCTTCAGCGAGCATCCATCTCCGCCATCCGCACTGGGGCTTTCCTTGCTTTGGAGGATCACCAGGCGTCTCGGTCTCGCCCTCTTCTTCTTCTCGGCTTCTCTTCTCGCTTCTCTTCCCCAAAGCGAGTGCTTCTTCTCAGACGGACACGTTCTGGAGTGGGCTGGCGCCACCTGACAGCCCTGTTATGTTAGTGCCAAGCAGCCAATTTCATAAACATATGCACCAATTAAGAAATCCATTAATATCCATCATGTCCTGTCATAAATCATAGTGCATGGCAGTGGGTCTGACTGTGTAATTATTGTTGAGCGAGTAGCGGAAGTCCTTGATTAGGTCGACTCATTATTTCAAACCCCCCCCCCCCCCCTTTAATGATTAAACTGAGCTTGGAAATAATGAAAAAGTAAAATGAACCAACTCTGCTTGGATGTGTTTGTAATTGCACATTTGAGCTCAATGAAATTGTTTGAACAGAAACAGAGTAGGGAATGGGGGTTTGGGGGTGGGGTGTGGAGGGGCTGTTGTTGCTCTCCGTGAGATGCGTGGTAAATGTGACTAACTGAGTCAATGGTGGCTCGTGCACACAAACATTAATCCCACTGTTTGGAAAAAAAGAGGCCAAATGAGAGGAACTAAGATCCCCATGAGCTGAGACAAAAAAGGCGAGCAGAGTTGGAAGGGGGAGGGTACGACTGTTTCTGGGATATTCCACGCCTTTTGAGAGATTTATAATCACTTCAGGTCTCTTTCTCTCTCCCTCTTCTGCAGGCGTTTCTCAAGACTTTGGCATCCTTTGTAGGCCAAACAAATATGAAAATTTGATTCAGAGCATTTCCTATTTCCACACAAAAGGGAATGGAAGACTTATTCTCAACAACCTCTACTTTCGGTACATTAATTGTTGCCCTGCTTTTGACTAACTAAATAATAAGGGTAACACTTTATAATAACTACACACAATTCATCATTAATTAAGCCTTTGTTACTTATTAGTTAATGGTTTGTTCATCATTAGTAATTTATTGTTCATACATAATTTATCATCAGTAAAGCAAGTGTTCACACAGTTATTAATGGTTTGTTCATAGTAAATAAGTCTATATCTAAAATATGTTTATACATTATTGTTAATACTTAATAAATGATGCAATAATATGTTTTTGATGAAGTAATATTTCCATTATTTAACAGTTGTTACATACACATGCACTAATGATTAGTTAGGGTGAGGATACATATTTTATAAACCCCTTCCTAATATAATAATTCATGATTAACTCAGGAGTTACAAGTGGTTAGTTAATTATATTTTGTAAGATCATCTAAAGTGAGGACGTTTTATGCCTTGCAACACATTTACAAATGAGTTATAAAGTTTACATTTGCATTTATTCATTTAGCAGACACTTTCACCCAAAGCGACTTACACATGTCAATGAAATTAAAGGGCAAGGCCACATTGGTGGACGCCGAGGCTTGAACCCCCAACGTTATGGGTTACTGCATGCTAACCTGGCTCCTTATCCACTACACTACCTCTGCCCAGTGGTATTACAACAGTCAATTCAAAAATATAATATAGATATGCATGTTTACTATGAACAAACCATTTTTAACCGTGTGTAAACACGATTTACAGATGAGAATTAATGTAGGACTACATCATTTAATAATAGTTTACAGATGTTTAATAAATGCTTAACAGTGTGTAGTAGAAGAAAACAGAAACTCTTGCATGGTTGTATTTCTATCTGGGCCAAGGTAGTGTAGTGGATAGGGTGCTGGACTAGCATGCAGTAGCCTAAAAAATTGGGGGTTCGATTCCTGGCTTTCACTGTTGAGACAATGGCCTTCAATTTAATTTAGTAATTTGAAAATGTGTTGTAAGGCATAGAAAGTCCTCACTTTAGATAAGCTCACAAAATATCATTAACTAACCACTTGTAACTCCTGAGTTAATCATGAATTATAGTATTAGGAAGTGGTTTATAAAATATGTATCCTCACCCTAACTAATCATTAGTGCATGTGTATGTAACAGCTGTTAAATAATGGAAATATTACTTCATCAACACAATATTATTGCATCATATATTAAGTATTAACAGTAATCTATAAACATATTTTAGATATAGGCTTATTTACTATGAACAAACCATTTATAACTGTGTGTACAAATACTTTTTGATGAGAATTAACATAGGAGCAATGCTTTACAAATGATGAACAAAGTAATTTTGTAATAGTTTGCAACTGGTTTATAATGGGAAAATGATTTAATTTATAAGTGGTTGTTTCATCATTTATTAAGTATAAATCATGTACTTACAAACATATTTTTCGGATAGGCTTATTTTCTTATGAACAAACCATTTATAACTGTGTGAACAAATGCTTTACTGATGATAAATTATGTATGAACAAGAAATTACTAATGATGAACAAACCATTAACCAATAAGTAACAAAGGCTTAATAAATGATGAATTGTGTGTAGTTATTATAAAGTGTTACCAATAAGATGGCATACAATATTATCACAAACACCCTATATATGCCCCCCTCTCCTCCTTCTACACAGCTGCACAAATGCATGTCAACATTTCTTGAATTACACGCATGACATTAACCAAACTGTTTGTTCAGTGCTTTCCCCCTTTCTCCACGTTCAGGCTCCAGTAAGCAGATGGGGGAAATGAAGCCCCTGATCATTTGAATCTGTCTGATATGTGAGTCTTTCTCTTGAGTATATGCAATCTAATTCTGGTATCGGCTCAGGTGCTGCAAAAGCCCAATAGTGAAAAATCAAAAATGCAGATGCCTCATAATTGGTAATGGTCGTGTACCTTATAAACCAATCGATCCTTCGGTTGAACTATTTCTCTTAATTATGAAAATAATCCGATTTACAAAGCACATCTGCGCATCAGAGATTAGCAAAAATCCTTCACCCACCCGCCGCCTCGCGTTGAACCCTCAGTTATGTAGACTAGTTGGCCGGGCGCCACGGCTGACTAATGTCTTCTGGCACAAGGGGGGGCTTCCGGAAGATCAATACCGCACAATAACTAGCCCTGGCTATACTATACTGTTGGAAAAGGAGGAAAAAAGCACATTACTTTGAGTGCAAACCCTATTAACAAAGACACACAGTCATGCATTATTTAAGGAATGCTGGTTTTATGAGGCTGATTTAAAAAAAAAACATAAATTATGCAGTTGTTCCTCAACCATTTTTCCCCTCTCACGTTTTTTTTGGAATTAAACGAAGTCGAGGTTTATTTTTGCATACAGTAATTGCTACATTAATAATCAAACACAATTGTTCCGTATCTGTGACGCTACACTGGGCTGTCCCATGCTCTTGTGGGGATCAGGGGATCTCTGAATTCATCACGGTGACCCGGTTGGTTCACATCAAAGTTAATGGGGGCTCGGCCCTATGGTCGAGGCACATTAGAAGAGGCTTGGTCAGCATATCGATTTAAGCCCAGGGTAAAAGTTTGGCCATTATCCTGCAGAGAAGGAGGGATGGCCCAACTCTCACTGAGATCAATGGTGTGCCCACAGCAGTAATCACTGCGCCTGTGGTGATGTTTTCATTGGTGTGGAGGAACATGGAACCAAATGCTCCATGTCTCTCTCTCCCTCTCTCTCTGTCCTGAGGCAGATGCTCTCATTATAACCAACCATTCAATGGCCCTTGTGAAACTACTAGTGACTCCACCGTTTCTTTATGCAGAGGATGATCCAAAACACATGTGCTACATACGCAGCATCACAATACACTTTATGTCCTGGTCTGCATCAGTAATGCTATTACAGACTCTGATATGAACACCATACAATGGCAAAACCATTCAACTGTCTAATCCTTCATGAAAAATATTAGTATTGATGCTGTAGAATGTTCCAGAATTACAGTGGTCAAAGGTTAGACTACTCAAGCAACTTGTTTAATGTTATTAGTGAATTTCAAGTTACCCGAGTAATTTTTAAGTAACAGGAGCATTTTTAAAAGATGTGTGTCTACTCTTCCATTGGGGGGGAGAGTAGCAGAGTAGAATTTTGAAACATTTCAAATGCACAGAGAGATTGTTGATGCTAGCCTGTCATGCCTGTGAGTGCTCTAGTTCAGTTAAGAGTGGCCAGATGTCACAAACTTTAGCATTTGTTCTGTCAAGTGTTCCACTGCTCTTACATTTAGCATATGTTTGTTCATTTATTTATGTTTCATTCAGAAAAGTGTTCTGCCTGCTTAAGTATAGATCGAGAAGTACATTGTACAATGTTGACAGGAGGCATGAAAACATCTTTTTGTATGCCACAGCCCTGGATGAAAAGGCATGTTTTCACACAGAGAGATGTCTGTGGTGTTAAACCCTCTGCTCTTCCCTGATAATGATTTTTGACAGCAACAATTGCAGCAATCACAGGTCGCCACTGGCTCCTGTACCATTTTAAAAATTGGAAAATCGACTCAATAAAAATCATCTTGGCGAAGAAATAAATATATTCAGATTGATCACAGGTCCTGTACAATTGGAAATGTTCCCATAATGCTTCAAAAGAGAGCTGGCATGGCAGGAAAGAATTGAATGCACAAAAATGCCATTTACGGAAAACAAGTTATTAACTTATGGTAGGCGCTACTTGTGCTGTGCTATTTGGTTCTCTTTGGAAGAGATAAATAGCCCTGTACAAGGCTTGCAGCATGTAAAGCTTTAATGCATTGTGTGAGCAAAGCAAGAGTTTGAAGTTACAAACAAGTCATGCAGAAGGAATGTTGTTTGTGGTTAACACTACAAACACTACACTGATTATCGACTGAATGATTAGGCAAACATACACGTGTGCTTCATGATTGCACTTGAGTGACTACGAGTGTATGAGTGTACTGTATGAGTGTGGCTGGTGAACATGAAAAGAAGTGACTTCAATGCCTGTAGCTGTGTGATATTTAGAATAAATCACAGATCTTGATTGTCTTGTCACTTACATAATATCCCTGCCAGCAATTACTGTAGCAACATTAAAGCTTTATTCCAACACACATACACACACACACACACACACACACACACACGTAAGTAAGTAAGTAAGTAAGTCATTACATTGGGAGGTCTGTTGGTAACTGCAATTTTGCAGTTCACATAGCAGGGGATTATGACCAACATACCATAGTGGACCTCTTAGGAGAAGGATAGTTCCAAATCAGCCATGTTACTTATTTCATAGACATGCACAACTGAAGGAACACTCTATCCTATGCACACACAGTTAGTACTATTTCATCATGCCGTATTTGAACTATATATTAATCCTGTGGTGAAGCTACCATAATTGTATTTGTTTGTTGAAAGTATTATATAAACTACTTGTGTCACCTCAATATGTTTTTTTTTGTTGCTGTTGCAATTTGCACAAGTTAACGTACTGTATAGCTCTCTATAAGTCAAGCACATCCAGAACACAACCATATTATATTGGGTGGTTCTGTACCTTAACCTGTCATGTTAAATTATATATAAACACTCCAGTCCAAGACCTTAAGCCAAGTAATATCTTTTAATTATTAACTCTCCACTCTAGATTCCTTCACCTCCCCATGTAGCCCTTTATAGCTATCGACTCTCTTGTGTTTACAATAAGAATAACTTAAGGAAGAGTACAGAAACACTGGATATGATGTTCTCACACACACACACACACAACTTCAAGTTTAAGTTGAAGTTGACTGGTGTTTAGCAGACACTTTTGTCCAAAGTGACAGAGATTCGCAACGGTGGATCTGGGAATCGAACCTGGATCAACCAACTGAGTGTCAAAGATGTTTCTGCTGCTTATCATTACCCATCCTATCTCAATCCTGAAGTACACCAAACTGAAAGTACTGTAAGCAAGGAAAAACACATCCATTATAATGCCGTTTAAACTAACAGCGTGATCAAATGCAATCTAGGAAAACAACATGATCAGTGGAATCCAGAAAATCAAATTGTCCCATTCGGCTGGTGAGTGTTTGTCTTTGCTGCTATAATGAAGCAGCTCTCTCCACTCCTCTCTTCTCGCCTCCCTCGACTATGCGTCCTCTCTTTATGGCTAACCTTGGCACTGATATCCTCGGCTAGCGATCGGAGACAGAGGGCCAATGGAACAGCCGCGAGCTATATCTCTCTCGTTATTTTTTCCCCTCAACCCACTCTCTGGTTTGTTCAATGCAAATGACTCCAGCGCTTCAAATGATTCACTGCAGGTTTAAAGCATAAGTGATGGGCAGTATGCGTAGGCCTGTATGTGCTTTCCTTACCACCTTGGTATTCATTTTAAAACAAATAGGCAAATATAGCTACTTAAAGGAATTAATGATAGCAAACACAACCCTCCACCCGCCACAGATTTAAGCCAGCCTGTGCATTGGGAATGGGAACAGATGCAGAGATGTGGAGAAAAAGCTGGAGGTGATTCTCAGCTGAGTTTGTTTTTCATACATTTGTGTATATTTTTTATTTCGCTTTATTTTCTGTGGCATAACTGGTCTGTGTTGTGCACTCTCTAGTGTTTTGAAGTGCTAATATTAAATTTGCCTTTGTGGTGGGTACAGAGAGGGAGAGAGAGAGTGTGTGTGTGTGTTGAGGGGGGGGGGGGCTGGGGAGGGATAAAACAATACTATTACTGAATAATTTGTCAAATGGAAGTACACATTTTACTACTGCTTTGTTGCTGTATTCTGCATGAATGATTTAGTGTTGACAGTTTTCCATGCCGTGTGATGGAGAAGCCCCAAGATAGGTGATATGATCATTTCCTCCTCAATACTTGAATGAGTGATCAATAAATGAAAAGATAAGTTGCAAGAGCAACTCCGATCATCTTCTGCTGAGATTGAGAGAAAATGAAAGCTGAATAATGCAAGTTGAAGTCTGAGCGAAGGCGATGCACTTGGTTTTTGCCAGGATAAAACTGTTTGGAGCTATCCCAAGTGTTTAGCATGGATTTATGCTATACGTTTCCAAACTCAATTTTGATAAAAGCCAGATTAAAATGGTGCCTGGAACTTTCTCATGTGCGCCCATATGCCAGGGAAAGAAAACTTGACACATGCAAATAAAAAAAAAAAACTTTGCCTCCTCGTGCCAAAGCAGGTTTTGTATCGCAAATTATTAACATAATAATGATGTACAGCGTCTCATGAATATTAATGTGAAGAGCTGTGAGCAATTTTACATTTCCGTATGATTACTGTGGTGGGATAACGAAGAGCAGATTCATTGTTGTGATCCCTAAGGGCAGAACCCATCCAGATCAGTCCCCGTCCTGTGACTAAGCTCTGGAGAAGGTGTTTACCAACAGTTTTTTATTTCCACCGTGTGACACGCTATCGAAGAGGCACTGGCTCATCCCTTTAAACGCTCCATCATCCTGCTTCCAAAAGTCTGAGCGGGGCCTCCTCCATCAGTCCCCAAAATAGCAACTTGCCAGCACAAACATACACACACATACACACACACACACGCATTCACGCACACACACACACACACACACACACACACACACACACACACACACAGACACACACACACACACACACATTCACGCACACACACGCACACACAGACACACACACACACACACACATTCACGCACACACACGCACAGACACACACACACACACAAAGTCAAAGTTATTTTGTACGTTCTTGAAAGACACAGAGAAGACACAGGTTGTTATCCAGCTTGTATCTGCAAACACTTGCAAGAACCAAGATTTTTGTCATTTTTCAATTAACAGTAAGTTATTACATGGCAAACTATATCACAGATAATTCCGTTGGGAAATCAATTAATTTGAGGTCAAGATAAGAAATATTAAAAAAAGTGAT
Organism: Alosa sapidissima; assembly: GCF_018492685.1. NCBI lineage: Eukaryota > Metazoa > Chordata > Actinopteri > Clupeiformes > Clupeidae > Alosa > Alosa sapidissima. The sequence continues at coordinate 28,736,902 of NC_055961.1, read as the reverse complement.
CTACCGAATAGCCTTGATTTGAAATGTTTAAAGAAATCTTATCTTTAGCCTCCACCAGATTCTCTGCCATTGTTCTTCTCTCTCTCTTTCTTTATCTGTCTATTTTCTATTTTTTACTTCCTCCTCGTCTTCTTTCTTTCTCTGACTGTCAGTTTCCTTATATGTTAAGAGCTAGACTGTACTGCTGGCAGACTGATGACTAGACAAAGAGAAAGAGAGAGATAGAGAGAAGGAGAGAGAGGGAGAGAGGGAGAGAGAGAGAGAGAGGATGGAAGTCAGGGTGCAGGGTACAGTAGGGAAGGTATATGTGAGGTGTTTCATGCCGTCGAAAATCTAAAAGGACACTGGAAAAAGGAGTTCATTTTTCAAGGTGTTGAAGGGAATCTGATGTTCTCTCAGCCATTGTCTTGCCGTCATCCTGGATGAATGGGACAATATGGGGCAGAATAGCTAGACTCCCAGAGACTGAGGGAGAGAGTGCTGGAACTCATAGTGGTTTAGAAGGGGGGGGGGGGGGGGGGTATGGGAGGGAAAAAGCATTACTGCCATAAGCCTTCTCTCTCTCCCATTCTCTCTTTAACTCTCTCTCTCTCTCTCCCCTCAGTCTGTCTGTCACGGTAGAAGCAATTCATCTCAGGACAGAGCAGATGACCCAGTCCATTGCCCTCTCTCCCGCCTACAGACACACTCACACTCTGATACACACATCTGAGACAGAAAATGATGATTTACCTTTGAATGCTGTAACTTTGTTTTGATGCATGCTCGCAATGCATTTCTCATTACTCTCTCTTTGCCTCTCTCTATGTAGAACATAGATTCTTTTGGTATACCATTTATGTGAAATATATGTCATTTTTGAAGCAGAGGGCTGCTCCCTTGAAGACCCCTCCTAAAATGTGTGGAACAGTGAAAATACATCAAGCCATTGAATGTTGTCTCTATAATGCTCAACAATCTGTCACCATCTTCCCTTTTAAAAGGATTCTGGGATTTTAAGGTCAATAGAACACTGTTTGCTGCTTGTCTGTCAGTGCTGTCAGCTTGCAGGAGACTCAGGTGAAAATGTCAAACGATGCATCTTCATTCTTTCTTGTCAGGCTCCTGCTGCAGACTACTGGCTGGCTTTGTGCTCCCTACCTGAGCTTCAAGAGAGGCTTTAATGATACCTCTCTGTTGCCCCTTTATATTCTTTTCAAGTTGCTTTTACATACTCCATTTCTTGGCTAAGGAGCACACACATACATTCTCACTGGATGTGTTGTGGTTCTCTGTTGAATGCATGCCTTCCCTCCTTTAACTTTTTTTGTTGTTGTGCTATTTAAAGCTTACCATACAAAATCCCTGAACCCCAATCAGCTGCATGAGGCGAAGAAAGAAATATGGTAGGGTGTTTTCCATTGCAAATGAACATCCTATGAATCTATCATTACTGGCGGGAAGGTTTTTTTTTTTTTCTTTTGCAGGGGTATTTATGAGTAATTGATATTCAGCTTCCTGCATTCACAAGCTGCCAGACCGCAGAAAATCACTGTGCATAGAAATGCCATGAGGTCTGCAATGCATTTCCCACCAACACACAACAGCTGTCCAAATGTCAGCGGGCAGTGTCCAGGGCCGGCTTTAAAAAAAAAAAAAAAATAATAATCTGCAGAGGAGCTGATGCTACCTTCAGTGTCCGACTCTGAGGCTGGACTCAGGTAATTCATCATAATTAATTACCACGGCAATGCAAACAGCCTCACACAGAAAAAAGGGGAAAAAAACAACCAACACAACAAAAATGGTAAACATCCTCTCAAATGTCCAGCACCTTTTGGGATCAAACCGCCGCCAAGCATTTTTGATGCTTTTGCATAGCCGAGCCAATACACAAATCCCAGGTGCTCTCACCATAACATATTGCTGCAACAGAGCCAATACAGGATGTTATTGGGTTCCTTATACCATACTCACACACATAGCCTCAGTGGAGGCAGTGAGGTACACAACGGCATGAAGCATAGATAATTATATGTGTAGGGAGAGACTAGAGGAGAGGAGAGATATGGAAATTGTGATATTATGACTGCCCAGCTCAATAATTTGCATGTGGTGGCTATGTGAGCCAGTGTGTTGGTGCTTGCATTTGTTTGTTTGCTTGTTGGGGAGGACTGTTTGTTGGTGTGATTGTATGTGTTTGTTTTGTGTTTGTGTGTGTTCTCTGTTTTTCCCTCAGATCTGATTTTTTTTTTTGGCTCTCCATGATTACAAAAAAGTATTGAATGTTCAGATGGCATTGTGGAAAGACTTTGATGTCTGTTTTACATCATCTAGTCTGCACACACTCACACACTCGCTCACTCACTCATTACATTACATTAAAGCTCTGTGCGAGTGTGTAAACTCAAAGAGAAAGCAATCACAAGCACAGAAATGTTACGAGTCTCCTTTTTCAAGTTTTTTCTAACATTGCCTTTTACAATAATGAAAACGACATTTCTTTGGAATAAATAGCAATGAGGGTGCAGGCCTTTAAAATATGGCTTTTTGCAATACATACATAAACAAATAAATAAACAAAACAAGATTGTTTGTTAGTGTTGAAACAAGTCCTAACTGGGCCAGGTTCACAAGTTCAAAGCATATACATGCTCCATGCATGTGTGCCAGAATGCTGTTGTATGTATTCTCATACTGTGCAAATATTATGGATGCATACTGTAGGTACTTTAAGTGTATTTAGGCTCCGTTTGAAAAAAAGTTCTGGAAACACAGGGGTGCAGTTTGCTTACGTTGTTCTCTTAAAGCAATGTTTTGGGGTGTAATGTTCATAAGATATTCTCTTTCATGCTTTGAAGTAGGAAAATGCCTTGATCACATAGTTATTGTTAATGGTGTGATGCCCCTTCTTTAAGTCTTTGGGAGATGGTTGTAGAACAAGGTTGCGCTATTTATCTTTTCCCTATTTGCTTCTTTTTTGTTTGTGGGTAAGCAATTAAATTAAGTGGGTCACCACTTATTGAGCCAGCTCACTGCAACACAAAGGCTGGCGGTGGGGGTTTTCAATCTGATTTTAGAGATTGAGGAATGTGTTGAAGCCCTGCTACTCCTGGTGTCACACTAGATGAACTCTGAGAAACAGTGGCAACACGGGTGTCAGTCAATTTCAGATGTGTTAATCCACAGCATAATAAAATGGCATGATCCATATCACAAAGGACCCTACCCCTTCCCCCTACACTCCCTCACTAACAACTGACTTGTTACTTCCTGCTTGCACACCTCAGGCTGGCTTCTGGCTCCCTGTCAATTACGTGACTAGACCACCTTGACAGGCGCAGAGGTCCAATGCAGTAGAGGTCTGGGAATGATTGGCGTTGCACAGTAACCTCAAAAGCCCGCCCTTCCCCCACTCCCGTCAGCATCCCTCTGGACAAGCACGGCCTCCCCCACTGCCTCAGTACATAAATAAACACACACACACACACATACACACACACATGCCCAGCCCCCTCTCCAAAAGCACCATCAGTGTTATTGAGAGGCTGTCAGACTTATTTTCAGGGCCGTCCAAATCAACAGTAAATATTAGTCCTGCAGGACTGTGGGGAGCACGGTAACATCCCCTCTTATTAACCTCTGCGACCTCTTCTGTTTGATGTTAAATAATTACACTGGCTGCTCTCAGGGGGGTTGGGGGCTGGTGCAGCAGTGGCAGCGACGGCAGTCAGTCCCTCTGCCCCCCTACCCCCCACCCCACACACACACACACACACACACACACACACCACGGACACACAAACACACACACACACACACCACACCACACCACACCACCTCCACCCTACAGCGCTCCCCCAAGGCACTCCAGTCTAACTCCAGGGGCTCCACTTCTCAGCGGTGGCAGCAAGGGCAGACGCCGTGGGTCCCGCCGAGCAGCCGCAACTTGAAGTATCATTGGCACACGCGGCTTAGCCAAATTTAATTAGCGGCTGAGACCAGCCGAGTAGCCAGCCAGGAGAGGGGCTGGCTGTGTGGAGGTCGCATGTAGACATGTGTGTGTGTATGTGTGTGTGTGTGTGTCTGTGTGCATGTACAGTACATGTATGTGTATATGTGAGGGGTTCAGACTCTGCTCGGCTGAGGGCAGCCTCACACACCCACACATGTACAGTATGTGTGGGCGTGTGAGCATGCATGTGGGTGTGTGTGTGAGAGAGAGCATACATGTGTATGTGTGTGTGTGTGTGTGTGTGGGTGTGTGTGAGAGAGTGAGCATACATGTGTGTATCTGTGTGTGTGTGTGTGTGTGTGCACGCGCGCATGCGTGCGTGTGAGCCTGTGAGAGACACAACAGGAGCAAGAGAGAAAATCACACAATAATGGAAAAAGAGAGTGAGAAACAGAAAGAACAAAAAAAAGGCAGAGCATCGGGTGTGAGGGGAGCAGATGAGACGCAAATTGGCTACCCAATCGTGTCGGCTAACGGGGGATGAATTATGCATGAAGTTAGTTATTTGTGTACTCCTCCAGCTGGGATGCAAAAACACACCCACATCTGGTGCTAAAGAAAAAGACTCACCCCATGTAGTCTCTCAACCACTTCCAGAGTAGCCTACCCAACTTCCCTCCTCCACCCCACCAACTTTCCTCCCACACACACACACACACATACATACTCAACCTCTCACCCTCCTACACACACACACACACAATTACACCCCAACCGTACACACACACACACACAGAGCCCACAGTCCATCACAACAGCCCTAAGTACATGATGTCTGGAGCCTAGCCTGCCTCCTCACAGTTATTCAAACAAACAAGGGCTCAGTCGACTCTCCTCGCTTCTTGTCGCACTGGCTTGTTTCCAAGGTAACCGTGTCAGAGGAGATGAGAGAGCGGGACTGACTCCCCCTCCGCAGGGCCTCCCCCCCCCCCCCCCCCCCCCATTCCTACCTCATCGCAAGTTTGTCTGACTTTGGCTCGTGTGACATCTGTTCCCATGACAACCAGGTTCAGGGCAGCCGCCGGCTCGTTGAGCAAGAAAGGGCGAAAAGGGAAGCTCCTCAATTTCCAGCAAGTGTGCGGGGAGGGAGTACCAGGTCAAACCACACCCATGAAGCTCAACAGGCATCTCACAGCGTCAACTATGGCGAGAACTCGATTCCACCTGAGCCAAATGCTTTCTGATAAGATTTGAATGTGTTCTGGCACCAGAAGTAGTTACCAGATTCAGTCCATTCCCCCTAGTTTGATTGTTTGAAAGTGGTTGTAACATAATTAGAGGAAAATAACAGGCATTCAAAAAGTGAGTCTGTGCCAAACAGATTAGGGGGCTTAGGGTACCCTTTTGTGCTCAAGGCACAACCAAGGTGTTTCTATAGTAACCACTATGTGAATGTCTTCAACTTAATGAAACATCCTCCTTGAAAGGAATTTTGTTTTTCTACATACACATATATTGTTTCATTTGTATTCTTTGTACACAACCAAGGAGACACATGGTTATTGAGCAGTTGAAAAGCCCTCTCAGTTTGGTGTGACTGCTTTTCCATTTCAAATGCTTGACAGGATAATGGCTTCATATTTAGCATGATCAAGGCAGAGTGAATAAAAAAGCTTTCAATTCTTCTGAAGCAAGTATACAGCCAGTTACAGAGCAAACATCTACTGTGTGGACCAGAGGCCCGGTTCTTTTCATTCCCAGCTCAATTTTGCACACCGCTCATCTAAGACCTTCCAGCGCAGGCAAACAACGGGCCTTCTGGACTCTCTTATCCGCTGTAAAACCTGTAAGTTCTCCAAGCCCCTTTAGCCTGTGCAAAGAGGCAAAGCTGTTGGATCTTGTCCATCAGATAAGAGTAGCCCCAGGGGAGTGCTCCTGATGAAGGCCGTTGGCTGGGATGTTGCAGCCCCAGACACACCTGGCCCCAGTGCGATCAAGGGAGACGGGGACCTCGACTCGTCCTTAACCTGGTCCCTCTGATCCACTCACATTGATCCGGTTTAGGACAACACAGCTCGTCTGTCTCACTCTGATAGTCATTGAACCATGATTGGATCTGTAAAGAGATGTCTCCAGGAGCTAGCTTAGTAGTGGAAAACACAGACTCCCTCCCTCTCTCTCCCACTCTCTCTCTCTCTCTCTCTCTACTGTGCACACACACACACAAACAAAAAAAACACACACATACACACACACAATATGGGCACACAAACAGTTGCAGTCTCTTTGATTCTCAAGTTTAAACCTTGACTGGTACACACAGCACCATGACTCCCAAGGCCTGCATCTAAAAAGGCTTTGCAGCTTTCTTCCTGAAGCAAGCTGGACCTAACTAGAAACACATCTGAGGCACACCATCTCTCACCTCACACACTCCCTCTCACGGACGCTATTTACATACAGCAGTACGAACATAAAAAATGGTCGACTCTGTGTGGTTTATTAAATCCATTAGCACACTTTCCTATTTTCACTTACAAAAATAAGGCCATAAACCAAGGGAACATGTCAGCTCCCCATAGCCCAGGTATTGTTCCTCATAGGACTGTGCTGAGGCTACAGTAATGAAAGCCATAATACAGTTTGAAGTTCTTGGCAGCTCGTTTACAGGAGCTGCACCAAACATTTCCTGCCACCTGTGCAATTCCGGTGCCCAGACCAAAAAGGCACGGAAGCGTGACGTGGGGCCCATTAAAAGACGCCTGAATATAATTCCTCCATCCTCTGATATTCCTGCGCAGCCAATCGCTCTGATTTATCATGCGGCGGAGTTGTGGCGAGACGCCCATAGATCACGGAGATTCATCCCCCCTGTTATTGGAGGAGTTAGCCGGGGCCATCCCTCATGCAGATGTGCCGGTGGGCGGGCGGGTGTGGCGGGAGCGGGGCCTGCCGTGCCAAACGCCGCGGCGGCGGTGACATACAGCGCTGCTCTGCATGATTACCGCCTGAGTCAGGAGCAGGAGCTGGAGAGAGAGAGAGGGAGAGGGAGAGGGAAACCCGGAGAGGAGACACCTCACGAGCCACCTGCTCCTGCTCACCCACTTGCCTGACTCAGCAAGCATTATCCTGCACACACACACACACACATGTGCACGCACGCACGCACGCACGCACGCACGCACGCACACGCACACGCACACACACACACAGATATACACATGCACACACAGGTACATATACACATTTACAGACACTCCAAAGGCCGTAATTTCTGTAATTTCTGTTTTTCGATCTGTCAAACACAGAATGTTGCAATCGTTGCAATAGGGAAAAAATAAACATTCCTTCACACCAAATAGAGGAAAATAGCTCAGAAAGTTCTGAAAACAGACGAAAGTTTGTGTGCCTGACATAATGTGAGGTTGTATTGATCATTTAATCGTGCAAACAAAAAACTAAATATATCTTGGACAAAAATATATCTTTAAGGCTTGTAAAGGCCTTGTAAGGGTCTAAAATTCCTGGGCTGATATTCCTTTCCACCATGGATGGACTTTTTTATTCTGACTGATGGAGGTGTGGGCCTGTTGTGGGCCTAATGTGTGCCTACTACCGCATGTCTCTGAGTCTTATCTGCACAATGTGTCTCTGTACTAACCCTGTGCTTTTTCACAGGAGACATTTCCTGGAAACCGGAAATGTAATCAAATGTAGTATGTTGTGTATTTATTACTGTAATTCATTCTGATGGTCTCCCTGGAACAGTGGTCTCAGTTTCATCCACAGTACTCACCATGCGATCCTTGTCAATGTAAACAATCACTTCAATTTGATGTCAGCTAAACTGGGTATTTACAAGAAGTTGGCAAAAGGCTTCTTGAGTGTTTCTGTTGCCAGAACTCCCACACTTTATGTGTGTAGCCATCATCTTCTAAGCCGGGTATTTTCATTCTCTGATTGTTTGTATGATTTCTTATGCCTTTCTATAGTTTAATTGTACTTCAGATAATTCATTTTATATGGGATTTACATATGTGATTGGATTAGTAACTTGTTATTGTAATGCTCTGACCCGCATAGCCTTTGCTGGACTTGGATCTGAATAATGGTGTTACTGCAATGGATGGCTAGGATTAGTTATCGCAGCCATAGAAGCTAATCAGCTAAGATGGGCTAGTGACAGCAGAACTGACATGTATTATATAGTGGTGGACAGTTTATCAGCAGTGATCTTGACTAGATGGTTAAAACATGAGCAGTCTGAACCCCTCAGCCGCTTCCAGCTCTCCTTGATTTTGGAAAGTGACGTCTTACAGCCTTTACACACAAACACATATATTTGTATACAAATAAATACCAAAAGACACACTCTCACACCCAGTCAGCCAGCACCTGAAACACCATCAGTGTCCCCCACCCATGAAGCCTTTACTGGTCTTTACTGTCAATCTAGATCACATTACGCAGGGACTGGGAGCCAAGGAAGACTGGGCAAGGAAAACATTGAGTGAGAAAGACAGAGACAGAGAGAGGCAGAGCGATCCAGGGAGAGAGGGGTGAAGACAGAGAGAGAGAGAGAGAGAGAGAGAGAGAGAGAGAGAGACCACTCCCTGGCATCAGACTAAGGCTATCGCCACAACACACTAGGCAGCCAGTCTGACTGTCTGTGTCTGCTAGTGGTTCCCAGGTTCCAAGCAGCACAAAAGCACTCCCTGATAGAGAATCTGCCACTGGTGTCATGAAAGGGCATCAGATGAAATGGGGAAAGCATCACGCAGTGACAGGCACATAGATCTGTGACAACACCTCCACCCCTTCCTCTCCCTGTCTCATCTCTCTCTCTCTCTTTCACTCTCTCACTCTCTTTTCCCCTCTCCCTCCCTCCCCATCCCTCTCTCTCTCGAAAGCGTGCCACTTGCCTCGGGAGGCAAACAAAGTGATATGCTAATCACCTCCCAGCACATGGGATCTGTGAGCGAGCTGAACACGACTGGGTTTGGAGATAAATTTATGTTCTACGTGTCGGATTATCGATCTATTGACTTAAGGGTTTCCGGAACTATCCAAAGCACCGTCAGCATTAAATGAATCTTTGGTTTGGTTGTTTTGGTACTGAAAAGTGAGCCAATCTACAGTAGATGTTCTTTAAAGACATTTATCTACATTGGAAGCATTATCTGTTCTTCCCTTTTAAGCAACGAAGGTAATAAAAGTTAATAATGATAATGTTATACAATAGGATCTACAATGGGCTCTGATATCTTAAAAAAGACTAGATAAAAATTGACATCGTGAAATAGAATTAGAGCATTGAATTAGAGTGCATATGAACCTATTACAGGAATATCAACTATACTGTAGGCCTACATTTACCTCATACCTAATAAGAGAAATGGCAGCACACCTAGACAAACACACACACACATAGTGTAATACAGCAGAATGCTTTTGATTCATGAAAGAAAGGTAATCTGCACAAGCCTGGAAAATCCAGACCCTGGTTATCTAGAAAGATTAAGGGTCTAGCCACAAATAATGAAAATGGCCCAACTCAAGGGGTGGCACCAAGCATGCATTTGAAAATCTCACTGCACGCAATTGGATCACACTACAACAATGTTTACTGACTGATTCCGGACTTCGACGTAATTGGATAACACTACGACCAATGTTTACTGACTGATTTGTTGCAGCGCTGTTGTCATTTGTTTAGCTCGCCTCATGGCCCGCCTAGATCAGATACACCGATGTGATTGGTTCCTCGCGATGTAAGGGGTAAAAGTAACATGCATTATTATGACCACCGTGCAGCGAAGCGGCGGTCATATAGGTTTAGTCAGATTTTTTCTTTTTCGCATGTCCAAATTTCCGTCAAAGATTCCCGGGACACTGTAAGACCGGGGTACACAAAACTTAGTGGGCATGTAACCCCACATGGATAGCATGGAACCATCGTTTTTCGTTTTGATCTGTAGCCCCCCCGCTGGACTGGACCCCCCGAAAGGAAGGTAGGGCAGACACAGTTTTCTGTGAATATCTCGAGAACCGTAGGGCCAATTTTTTCCGTATGTTTGCCTCCAGGGGTCATCTTAACCCATTCCATGTGCACACATGTGCATAAACAGATACACACGCACACACATACATTCACAGTAATCATACTTATGACACGCACATGCACATGCACAAACACAGGCACATACGCAGGCACACACACAAGCACACACACACACACACACACATGGGGCGCCAAATGTAACATGCCTTATTTCGTGGACAGAATCACTTTCGTGTGACGAAATACATATATTCATTACGAAACCATGTTACATCGTAACGCCTTTTGTCCACGGAATGCACAAATTGGTTTGCATTGTGTCCACGAAACAGTACGAAGAGTACATCATTTCGTGGACGAAATTGACTGGTGGCCTTTTCCTTTCGTGGACATAATGCTGAATGCAGTATTCACTGTCGTAGACGAAATGTTTGGTCAAAAGTAATTCTGTCTACGTAAATACGGAATGCACCTACACACACACTTAACAACTTACGAAATGCATTCAGTGACATATGCTTTCATTCTGTGGATGAAATGCATAAAAGAATCACGAAATCAGTTTTGTGACCTGCTACAATACATTTCGTGAGTCAGCAGTTTACGGAATTAATTATGTGTCAGGATAATTTCATTACGTGGACGAAATGCATAAAAGAATCACGAAATCAGTTTTGTGACCTGCTACAATACATTTCGTGAGTCAGCAGTTTACGAAATTAATTATGTGTCACGATAATTTCATTACGTGGACGAAATGCATAACAGAATCACGAAATCAGTTTTGTGACCTGCTGCAATACATTTTGTGAGTCAGCAGTTTACGGAATGAATTATGTGTCACGATAATTTCATGGACGAAATGCATAATAGAATCACGAAATCCGTTTTGTGACCTGCTAAAATACATTTCGTGAGTCAGCAGTTTGCGGAATGAATTAGCCAGTGGGTAGCCTAGGCTACCATTTAGAAGTGGCCACTCGCGCCTCCCGTTAGTCAGAGCTCCGTGAAACAAAGGAAAGCCCTTTATTTGGACGGGCAAGTAGGCATAGCGATTAGGATATTATGCGCGCACTCCAGTGAGACGATACGGTATAAACTAGGCCTACTGTTAGGCCTACAACAAGTCGCGATTTATTAGGCTATCCAATCGCTATACTGTTTTCATTAACATTACAGGAATCCACTTCATTCATTGTTTTAAATATCGTTGCTTAGCCCACGAGTTTGTCAGTTTCACTTGCACAGACACGCATAGACTTTGAATGAGCACTCACAGCCTACCACTACCACCTCGGCTAATATTATGCCTCTATATTTGATAAATTAAGAAGTAGGCGTATGCATTGATCAGGGAAACATTTAGTTTCTTTTTCTTTTGGTCCACGGTTCCAGTAGCCTGGCGAGCCAGACCCACATTAAAATGTAACGGCTGACTAATGTCTGGGCACTCACCGTTCGCAGTGCTCAGTCCGAGGGGCGGGATAATCTCTTTCAAATTCCCTCTGCACGCAATAGGATATTTGTTTTCAAGTAGCAGGGAATTCAAGCCAAACCGTTGCAACTCTGCCATCAATCATTATGTTAAGCCCACCAAACAACTCTATACACGATTTCAATGTCCTGATTAAGTTTCGATTTCTGGAGCTCACAAGCCAACGGAGAGTTGCTAGACTAGCCCCTGCCGCTAGGGGCACGTCTAGATTTCTAGGCTACGGTTCCAGCAGTTGTGCCGCAAAATTAACAGACAGAAGCACCGGGCATAGACCTAATCTAGCCTAAATTCGTGGTCCAGTGGACCAGCAATCTAGGCTACTCGTCGAAGAGGCTCATAGTTTGAAGATCATAGACCATAGATAATTCAGAGAAAGCCTATGCAGTTGCTTTTCGCGGACCTAGGCTAGGTCCAGCACGGCCTGGCACCGGTTCGCGGATAGCCAATCACACTGCCGTTGCAAAGCCTCTGAATGCAGCCAGCTGTCCCGTTTACCACGGACTTAAGCTGCCACCTCGTGGCGAAAAGTTGCAATACATTCGCAGCTCTGTGAATAACGGGAGGCACGAGTGCCACTTCTAAATGGGACCCACTGGCTAATTCATTCCGCAAACGAAATGTATTTTAGCAGGTTACAAAACTGATTTCGTGATTCTCTTATGCATTTCGTCCACGTAATAAAATTATCGTGACACATAATTCATTCCGTAAACTGCTGACTCACGAAATGAATTGTAGCAGGTCACAAAGCTGATTTCGTGATTCTTTTATGCATTTCGTCCACAGAATGAAAGCATATGTCACTGAATGCATTTCATAAGTTAAGTTACTATTGCGTGGACGGAATGCCTTCTGTAACACAACACAATAATTCTGTGGACGAAATTGAAATAGGATGCACAGAATGATGCGTGTAGGTGCATCCGTATTTACGTAGACAGAATTACTTTTGACCAAACATTTCGTCTACGACAGTGAATACTGCATTCAGCATTATGTCCACGAAAGGAAAAGGCCACCAGTCAATTTCGTCCACGAAATGATGTGCTCTCTTCAGTGTTTCGTGGACACAATGCAAACCAATTTGTGCATTCCGTGGACAAAAGGCGTTACGATGTAACATGGTTTCGTAATGAATATATGTATTTCGTCACACGAAAGTAATTCTGTCCACGAAATAAGGCATGTTACATTTGGCGCCCCATACACACACACCCACACACATAAACATGTACACGCACACATGCACACAAGAATTTCTCAGAATTATGAACAGGCAAGATGGGGGTGGGGTTGTATAAAATGAATTTTACATGTGAAATCTATAAACTAATCATGTTTTGGTACTTGTTGTCTAGCAGATACCAGTGAGAATTGAGTGTGGATAATGCAATTTAGTAAGACAGTTAGAATCATATAGGCCTTTCAGCGTGATTTATTTTTGTAGAAAAAATGTGCTGGACTGGGCGGCGGTCATATTTTGTACCGCTCTGGGGTACATCTAGTTAGCCTACTCATTGCCAGTGTCTTACAGAGACAATTCAATCGTGCTTTCGCGCGAACTCTGGATTTCCAGGGTAAATCTGCACTTGACACTGTATGAATTGAGACATCTTCTACTGTATTTGTTTCCATTTGTCCAACGTTAGCAGTATTACACAAGATTGCAATATTACCAGTTGACTACTGCAACTCCGACTACCATAGGCGGCGCTAGGTTATTTTTAGGGGTGCTCAAGCACCCCCAAATCTCATCAACACCCCTGAAAAATGAAGTCCTTATCATTGTGATTTTGTGAAATTGTTTAGTGCTCAAACCTTATTACTTTTGCAAACCTGATTTTAGAGATGGAATAGGATAAATGATGACAGGCTCAGCCTCAGATTTTCTGAACAAGTAGTAGCCTAGGCTATGTCTCTGATTGGTGGGCGCCTCAGGTTGCTTCAGTCTACTACTTGCAGATAACTTTGGGATAACTCAGAGTAGGCTACCTTCTACCACTGAAAAGGTATGGCTAATGGAGTGAAAATTAAATCTAATCGAATGTAGGCTACATGTGTAAGTAGGCTACATGTGTAGTATTTGTGGAAACAATCTGTGATTCCCTGATCACAGTGATGGAGTCCAATTTTGTCTAACGTTGCACAGTTGGTTACAGTAGGCTGACATTATCCTACATTTAGGCCTACCTAGCTTACGAGTACAGCGAGTTTTGCTATTAAGCCTGCCGTTACCTCCCTACCAGACACTTTCTTTTTTTTAACTGTCAATGCCAATGAAAAACTAGATGTACCGCATAGCGGTACAAAATATGACCTCCGCTTAGTCCTGTACATCCGTTCCGCGAACATAAATCACACTAATCAATTTGCCTCCATCTTCTACTCCATCCTAGCCTGGTCGTTACCATCCTACGTACTTCCGCCCTAAATTTGATTTAGGTCTCGCACATAGTCTGGCCCAACCCACATTATATGGCTCGCGTGTAGCCGAGCCATTCAGCGAACAGTTGAGTGATGACGCGGAACTTGCCTGCTGAGTAGTCCAGCAAAGCTTGTAGTTCCACAACATAGCAACAATGGCGACGGAGGAAGAGACGCTAGAAGCTATCCGCGAAGTTGTCTCATCACTCGAGGGCATCACGCAATTAAAGCAGGAACAAGAGGCTTGTCTTGTCAATTTTATAAATGGCAAGGACGTCGTATAACTCTCCTTCCAACTGGCTTTGGGAAAAGTTTGATTTATCAGATGGTGATAACTAAACCTAAACGCACAAGTGTACTACATGCATCAGTACTTATCATGTTTTCAAATACGTTTGCTGCTTGTTATTCTCCGCCCTACTCTCAAATTACCTTTACAAAATCAATGTGGCAATGTTAGGCCTACTTAAGGAATGGAATGTTAGCTACTAGCTAGCCTACCGAGCGGGGCTCAAGGCGAGGCGGTGTGTCTTGACGTGAGCTAGCCGGTTGCCGAGCGGGGCTCAAGGCAAGGCTGCTGTGATTGTGCTTGACTGGGACTAGCAGTTACCGAGCTGGGCTCAAGGTAAACCGCTCTGTGTTTGTGTTTGACAGACTGAGGCTAGCCTGTGGCCGAGCTGGGCTCAAGGCGAGGCTACCGTGCTTGTGGACAGTAACGTTAGCCAGTCACTGAGCGTGGCTCAAGATGAGGCTGCGTTGTTTTATGCCGAACAACTGTTACTTTAACCGAGCAAGCTCCAACTTATCCGAGAGTGTAGTCTGAACAGCCCGTGGAGGACGAAGTAAGCTCCGTAGTTCCGACGAAGTCACTGGGCTGCGTAGAACAACAATCGTCTGATAAGCGTCGAGAAGAGATAAGAGGAAAACTGGCATGTGACAAGAGCTGATATAATCTCGGTGACATGACGCTTTTGGTATACAACTCTCGGTCTGTGGCTGGCGCAACAGAGATATATCCACTACGAAGAGACTGCCATGGCGGTCAGGTAGCCTACAAACTAGCCAGCGGTCTGTTTACTACTGAGAGCAGAAGTGGGAAGCGTAAGAGCCTGAACTCCGGCGCACAGCATACGTCATTACCAAACGTTGCTGATTGGTTAAGGGAACTCCAATGATTTTAAACCTCAAAATAAGCATCCACCCATTACGGAGACATTATTATTTCTTTCAGAAAGACTAAGGGAGGTATAATGAATAATGTTTTAATCCATCAAAGGATACACAAAATACATAAGCAACAATAAGAATAGTCTTTGGCATAGGCCTCGTCCTCGGTCCAGGTCACTGAATGTGCAGACCCTTGCAGATCCTGCCGGAATGCGACGGCAGGTGGCGGAGCCTACCCCCAAAAAATAAGAAATAAAGATACCCACCAGAAATGTTAAGATGGTCATCCTCTCTGAAATAGAGCATAACAATATTAAACAGTGCATGTTGTTACCCAGGAGATGAATCAGAGAAAGCAAGAAAGAGTATCCGATGACATGAATAAATATACTATTAATAAGATAACTCATGATTTGATAATAACTCAACCACCTGTAACTCAAAGATGTATGATTGATTTGGTGCTATGGAAGGGAATCACGGAATAAATCCGATTTAAGGACGACCCCTAATAAAAAGTGATGACCGTTTCTGTGAGCTAGCCGCATCCTGCAACAGAATGAAGCTAAAGCAGACCCAAGGGCAGGGTGAAATGAGTGAGGTCATGCTTTTGCACCTTGCTCTTGGAAAGCACCCCAAAATAAGATGGGCAGCATAGCTAACGTTAGCTAAACAAGACAAGAAAACAAGACAAGAAACATGAATATTAGACATTGTCCATGGGTAATAAATTCAGAAGCGATTTAGAAAGGTATTGAGAATAAGACCAGATGATAGAAAGTTTGAGCTCTAGTGAAACATGACCAGCACTGGTTTATGCAGCAGATGAAGCGAAGTGCAGGAGCTTGCGTAAGCTCGGTGCTTGCGTAAGCTCAGTTCTTGCGATGCAAGAATGTGGTGCAATGTGGTGTAAGCACCCGTGGTTTTGTGCTGATTTGGCGAACGATGCGATTCGAAACAACTGCTGAGTCGTCCATGATGAGGCCTATATGTCGATTGAGAAGTGTTGTGCTTACTAAGAAGTGATATTGAAGAGGCATTAATTGTTGTGACTAGATGTGCCATGGTTTTGGCTTGCAGAAGCTGGCCAGGGGCGGCGGTGCGAATGTGACTATTATGTAGGCTACGAATACTTAAACTCTGTGCCTAAGTGCTGGCTGTGCGAAGTGACTGAAATAACAATGCTTGGGTCGATCAAGATTAAATATGCTTTAGCTGAGCTGAAGAACCACCACCAGACCTTTGCAAGGTAGCTTACATTAGATTCTTGAGTTCTACTTGAGCATCCAGAATGGCTCGATCCTGAGGTCTTATATATAATTTGTAAGCAGATGAGGACCATCTCCCGAGCGACTTGATTGAGGAAGCGGGCAGGGATGGATTACTGCACGGGCCTACCGGGCCCAGGCCCAGGGGCCCAAGAGGTCAGGGGGCCCTGAAGCCCAAGCCTTTGCATGGAATCATTGCCTTAATATCACAAATTTCCCCTTGGGGATCAATAAAGTATCTATCTATCTATCTATCTATCTATCTATCTAACAAATCAGGATGTAGGCTATGAATCTGATTGAATTTAGTATTGGCCATCCCCAAAATGCACCAGAATACAGGAAATCACATCAAACAAATTCAAAATTTTCTGGGGGAGGACCCCCCAAACCCCCCCTCCCACATATACAACAATTAGTGGGGGGCCCTTAAAACATCTGGGCCCAGGGACCCGAAAGTTCATAATCCGCCCATGGAAGCGGGTAATCCTAGTGCAGCTGCTGTTGTGGCAGTACCAATACGAAACGAACGACCAGTAAAGGCCTATTGTAGAGGCCACATCTCCCAGCCATGGCAGTTAATTGAATTGTGAACCATTCTTTAGGCCTAGGCATAGACAACCAGCAGGTAGAATAAGGGGTGCATTAGTAGCATCAGGTTAGTAAACGAGACCCAGCCCAACATGAGAATGAAAATAGGATTAATCTATGGCCTTCAGGTGCATCGGAAATATTATGAGTTAATGACATCAGTATAGCCCTGCAGACAATACCAACAGGCCTACCATACATCTCTGCAAACTAACATCCCGTCTCCTGAACTGCAGTCAGAAACAGGCCAGTGCACTGCAGCCAACAAGGAAGAGTAGCCTACTTTTTTTCCCTGTTGGCCTTCCATACACAACAGTAGCCTGACCAGCGAGACAATTTGCCTAGGATGTAGATCTAGCAAAGCTGTATCATGGCAGGGAAACCATCGCGAGTATCGATAACGGGAATAACTGAGGTTTAAGAGGGTTCCGTGTGTTTATGGCAACAGCGTATCCTAATAAGTCTGACGATTTCCGTCAGAAGGTTTAGCAACCAATTGCATTGTTAGCGATACGAACGTAAACATCATTAAGCAACTAGGATCTAAACGAGACTAGGGGAAAAAAGAGAAACCTTCAAAAGCCGTGGAGCTTGTCTCTTTCCGTTGATAAGACCAAGCGGACAACCCGAACAAGTGGCAACAATTTGGACTACCTACTCTCCGATGTTTACAAGAGATAGGCCTTCTACATTAATGGAACCCCCTCGTTTGGTGATGCGTCCAACATAGTTGAAAGCGAACGTAAGGTAAAGTCTGTGACTGCATCCCATGTTAAAAGTTTTGGCAAAGTGAATGACTAGCTACCCATGCATGGATACGGAACATCGAAAATCGGAACCTGAAAGCAACAGGCAGGTGCAAAGTCATGTCATTATAAAGACTGATGCAGACAGGTGATTGGACGGAAGTAATAAATGATGAGTGACCAAGTCTTCCTGACAGAACTAATGCTTACACTTCCATTACATTGTGCCAGACAGTATGACGAAGAGAAACGTAGTCACAGGCGGTAAGGACCAGGCTAACTCCATCCCCCACTCTTGAAACTTTTGTGTTGTTTGGCATGCCTGTGTGTGTGTGTGCGGGCCGCACAGAAAGTAGCCTACTGGCGCTGCGAAGGTGAATAGATTTGTAGCACTAGCCAAAAAAATTGTAGCATTGTTATAAAACCTTTAAAATCTCTCAACAATCACAAGTAGGGCAGTTCAACACAGTTCATCCATTGCAACTGGACTGATGAAAGGTCATGTATAGGGGAAAGCTGAAGGTATCAGTTTTACTTTTATTTATTTATTTATTTATTAATAAACAAAACAATCCCTGTCATTTCCATGCAGTTTTCAACAGCTACCAAGAAGAGAGGTCATGCCATGGATTTTAGTGAATGTTTCTTCTTCTACATATGCAAGATTTTATCTTTAGTTCATATGATATTTAACTTTATTGTCAATGCACAAATTAAATACCAATAGTCTAAAACGAAATGCAGTTTTACATCTAGCCAGTGATACAAATAACTGACATGTCCAAAAGGGCCAAATGCGTTGCTAGACTGTTCACATTTTAACGGGCCAAGTTGAGAGCTGCGTTATTGTTCGTGGCAACTCAGGCGCCCGATAGAAATATTGTTTAATTTTGCGATTGAGATATCCACGCTCTGGCGTCCCCTCTGCGACATGTTCGCCCCCCAGTTTCAGAGCTATTCTAAATGCAAAAATGCATAGAGGGAGTTATGACAAAACAGTGACTGTAAAGAAGCTCTTTGTAGGTCTGGTTATTCCTTCGCTGTTTCTGGGTTTTCGCCGGATTTGGGCTCGCATTTTTCACGACATAGCTCCCCCTGCAGTCTACAATCTGACTACATTTTCGAGGCGTGATTCACATGAGGCACTGAGTCACATCCGGATTTACCCGGTCCGGGTTCAGAAAGTTGCATATTCGTTTTTTTCCCGTGGAGAAGCGATAGGGGGAGACGAAGCACCCACCAAACAACCCAGAAAGTGTTGTAGAACCATCAGAACGACTCTCAACCTGCATAATTAAGGTTATGTTTGCTAAAATTGTTGCATAGGACTTCTTTAACAAACTAGATCCTAGAAAGCTGTTAGCTCTCCTAAGCCCGATAAGCTGGGCCTATAAAACATAAATTGGTCACTAGGCTATCCTGGCGACCCAAATAAAATCTCCTTTGGGAACCAAAGGCTTACAGCAGGGGTTTTCAACTCATTGTGAACCAGGGACCACCATTCTGAATTACGTAATGCCACCACTGAATAAAAACACATAGCAACTACTGAATCCATGGTCAGGGACCACCAGCAATGTCCTTAGGGACCACAAATGGGCCGCGGTTAAAAACCAAGCATGTCCGATAAACATTCTCAGATTTATTTCGGCTTCAAGAAGAAATGGGAATCACATTTCATGTGAAAATCATCCTACCCTTATTAGACGGTCTCTGCGGTAAACTACAGTGTTGTCCTTGTAGGAAGTGTCTATTGTCTTTCCAACCCACTTTAGATTAACTTCCAACAAAGTTACGTCTCGCACTGTCTATGCTCGCCAGAGCCGTCTGCGTCTCGCTGCAACGATGCGCCATCTGGTGGACAAACTACTACGTAACGCCAATACTTGAAATGCAGCCAAATGATGATGAATATTAGCCTAGAAATCTAGACGCACCCTAGTGGCAGCAAATTAGTGGCTAGTCTAGCAACTCTCCGTTGGCTTGTGATCTGGAAAAATTAAACTTCTATCAGGCCAATCAATCTGTGTGTGTATGTGTGCGTGCGTGTGTCTGTGTATGTGGATGTGTGTGTCTGTGCCTGTGGATGTGAGTGTGTGTGCATGCGTGTGTGTGTGTGTATGTGTGCATGTGCGTGTGTGTGTTGATGTATGTATGTGTGTTTGCGAGAAAGAGTGCGTGTGAGACAATATCCTCTTCCGGCCCAGCATGGGGGGGGGGGGGGCAGAATTTTTCCGTAAAAGTCTAGTGGGGCTACATACCCACCAAATTTCATGTGCCCCAAAAACTGCAACCTGCTGTGTCATCACACAATTTCAACATACGAGTTGAAATGATAACTAATTCAATTGTAGAATGAACTACTGTAGCAATAACAACATGCAAATAATAAGCCAATATGATTAGACCAAATGAAATTGCTAGACTATATTAGAAAGCACCGGATATGAGCTGGACATTAAGGTCACTGATTTAATGTTATCCTACTGTATGTCTTGTGCATCAACCTAGCTGTTAAACTAATCTTATGCAATGCCTGTTATACTACGATTGCTGATGGCAGTCACTCAGACTACAGTACGTTTACACGAAGCAGGGTATTTTCCTAAACGAATATCTGGCCATCTACGTTTGCAAATAAAACTGCATTTACACGAGACCGTTTTTTTTTTTTTTAAATGTGTTTACACGAACCCGTGTACATACATGCTGTCATGGGCACGCCAAACCACAGTGGCAGTCTAACGATAAGCTCAAGCTCACATTAACCACATCACATCAGAACCCGGAAAAATCGCACGTGAGAACATGTAAATGTAAACATTGGTCACATACTTCTGTCGCATACTGTGACGTTGGCTGCCCAAAACTCCGTTTACCACAGTTTACAACCAAACGCATAAACGAAGTTTTCCAAAATAATCACTTTGGCCGGAGTTTTTTTGGATAACAGTTTTACGGGGCGAATTCTCCGTTTGCGTCTAAATGAAAGGCGTAGGGAAATGTCTTTGTTTATAAAAATACACATGCTCGTGTAAACGGGGTCTCAGAGGTAGAGGTGTAATCAGGCCTTAAAATTAGGCCCGACAAGGCCTGAGCCCGACAGAAATCAGCCCGAGCCCGAGACTGACAGCTTTTTAAAAGCCCGAACCCATTTACAGCCCGACATTATTCAAATGTCCACACGCAGCTCTTTTGCCTTTTGTCAAGAATGAGTCATTTATACATTTTTTAACATAATTTATTCTAGGCCACTTGGAAGTTGGAACAAAGAAATAAAATAGCTTAAGTCCTCTGTAACATCATAACATCTCAGCACTCTGAAGTTTGCGGGAACCCTCCCATACGCAGCCCCGAAATTAATTTGTTCTTGCGCCAGCTCTTCAAACCCCTTGCCATTTACGATATTAAAAGGCCTAATGTCTTTACAGCGAAAGCTGACACACTTCTCCGTAACCATTTGTTTCACCTTTGCAGGGTTGGATTTTGTTGCTGTAACAAACAATTTGATTGTAGGTTGATCCTGGGCACTGGCAGGTGTGGACAAGCTTTGATCAACATGCCTTATCAGCGACGAATTCCCTGTCGTTCTGCAGAATGTTGCATTCTTTGGATTTCACATAGGCTAACCCACTGGCTCATTATTCTCATTATGCACATGGTCAAAATGTTTCCACACCTCAGACTTTGCTTTCTTTGCCGGTGCAACTAAAACGTTGCCAGAGGCCAGAGGCCAGCCTCCGTTTCACCTCCTTAGCATCCATTTTTGCATCTTTCTCGCAGCTAATCAAAACGCATCACCTAACCGCTCATTTAGCCTACTGCACAAGCCCGAGCCCAGCCCGAGCCGTGAAATGATAGAAATTAAACCCGAACCTGACCGAACCTGTCGTGTCCCGTCGGGTTCGGGCAAACATCTTCAGCTCAACTCTGAGGCTATTTACTGGGGGATATGATATATTTTGGTGATAACACCTACATAACCACAATGTTTAGTGTCCCTAACACCATTCAAAATAATTAATAAAATAAATACATAGCCTAGGCTACAATTACTTTTTGTTTGTTCCCTAGGCCTTTTCTGAAATATATTTGTTTTTTGTCATAACAAGTTAGGGTTAGGATTAGGGTTAAAAGTTAGGATTAGAGTTAGGGTTCTTGTGTCATGACAGTGTCATATGTTCATGACAGTGTAATGTCACTCTTATGTTGATACTGTCAAATAAAGTGTTACCAAACTTATTGCAGAATCATCATTACTGTTATACTACTGAACTGTTATATTTATGTACCTATCTACTTATATTAATATTCATAAGTAAAGGTCATAAAGTAAATATTTGTTGTTTTCATGTACTTCAGTGCTGCATAGTTTGCCAAAGTCTCTGCGCTATACTTTTCCCTGAAGCACTTTCTTGAGAGGGTTACTGCAGTGAACAACAAAAACACCAACATTTCCCTTTTAATAAAATTTCAAACACAGATGATTGAGGACTGTACTTTCATAGAACCATAGTTCTGTAAAATTAGATACCCCTGTTGAATATTCAGATTTAAGCTTCCTCCAGCAGCTATGGCATAGTAATAGATCACATTGCCTGCACAGTGCCAATGCTTAACATAACAAACACACACTGATACACAATGAAAGCTAATAAATTTGCACAGGCAAGCTGTTGGATTAACATAATGCATTTAGCATTACATTTTTATGCCGCTTTAGTAAGTACATCAATGAAATATTCATTTAAGTAATAAATGGTAAAGTAACACATTTCTTATAAAGTCAAAACTTGTCCTGTGCTCCTATTGATAACACCTAGTTTGTGTAGTGTAAGCAACAACAGCCTTATCTATGCTATCATTTAAATAATTGACTTCCACTTTTCATTCCGACACAATATTGCCAAGCCAAGCAAATTCGTATGCTTTAAATGTTGATCACATGTTTTGATCACATTCTGTTACAAAAAATACAAAATATCTATGTGGCGTTCTTGTATTAACAGTGAGACTAAAGCACCACAGCATAAGCACTTTGGAAATAATGAAAGGATTACAATGCTAAATGTGTGGGGAACGAACAAGAGCCCCATTATCTGATCAAAGACAACGTCAGAACCCAGCTGGAAAACAGCATTAAGAAAAGATACAATAATGATAATACAGATATAGGGCACTTTTGATTTAATAGAACAAATTAAATAAATCAACTTCAAACAATATGTGGCATCCAAAACAGCTGCCATCTTCTGTCCTTTCTATTTTCAATGCTTTGAAAGACTATTGCCTGATACCACAAGACAGCTTGAAGATGGCATTGACCTACCTAAATCGCTAAAAGGTTTAGAAGACACACTTAATATTGACATGATATGACATTTGGTCTAAACTTTTCTCACTGTATTACCGTCTTTAAAAAGTGGCAGATGTTTGATGTCTCATCACAGAACTGAGCCTGCTGTAGAGGAGAAAGGGTTAATCTTTTTGTTGCAGTGCAATTTGTTGAGACCACTGTGTGAAATGTTCCTTCTGGGAGCATGGTGACATTATATCTATGCTGTTTCCCTTCAGGGTAAAAGGACGCCGTATGAGGTTGTCATTTCCTAAAGGACTGCATTGATGTGTCAGGGTGTGGGCGATTTTGGTTCATCTGCTAGCATTGAGGAGAAAAAAAAGTGATTCCTGCTTCACTTTCATTGCACATCAGTGTATTGTTATCACTCTCTCTCCCGCACATATTCTTGGAGAGTCTTGGGGAATCTAAATATTTTCTGCAGCCCCCCTCCCCTTTATCCCTCTATGTAATGTGTATTGTTTAGCCAAGTGCATACAGAAACAATGTAGTTGCTATGATATGTCAGAGGCAACTGTTCTGGGCTCTTCAGTGGTTGAGGAGAAATCTGCCCAGAGGGGTCGAGGCATACTGAGAGCCCATTGTGGATGGCTCTTAAACTGATGGACCGCAACAAAAACACTTCACCTAGAGCAGGTGTCCATGATGCGTTGAGAGCACATTCTTGGACATTTATAATTTCAAGTTTATACACACATGTCCACCCATGCTAATGTTTTTCCTACAGTGCATACATTTTGTTACTTTGTCCTTGAACTTCATATTGTAGTGTTAAGATATTGTAGTGCAATGCATAATGTTAATTTCTGTTTCTTTCTGTTAATCTTACTTTCTCTCTAAAGATTTATACTCCCACATCATAACATGTTATGACTATAATTATGATCATTCAGTTATGAAGGCTTGAAAATTGGCCGTGTGCATTAATTATGCATAATTAATATGCCATAAACCCTTATGAATACTGACACTTTAAATGGCAATGTTACCCCATTGACAATAAATCTCAAATGAAGGCTATCACTCATGGGCAGATTCATGATCAGGGTAAGCGTTTGACATTATTTCCCAAAAAGTACATTATTGCAGTGAAGCGGCGGTCATATAGGTTTAGTCCGATTTTTTTTTTTCTTTTTCACACGGCCAAATTTCCGTCAAGGATTCCCGGGACACTGAAAGACCGGGGTACACAAAACTTGGTGGGCATGTAACCCCACATGGATAGCATGGAACCATGGTTTTTCGTTTTCATCTGTAGCTCCCCCGCTGGACTGGACTCCCCGAAAGGAGGGTAGGGCAGACACAGTTTTCTGTGAATATCTCGAGAACCGTAGGGTTTAGGAGGACCACCTTTTTTTTGTATGTTGATCTTAAGGGGCCATGTCAACCCATTCCATAACCACTCATTTCATGTATAGCGCCACCTAGTTAAAAATTAAAAAGCAAAAAATTAGGTGTTTTAATCACAATATCTCTGGCTGACATGGTCAAAACTTCACGAAATTGAAAGTGTAGGATCATTATGACACCCTCCAAAAGCATGCCAAGTTTCGTGAACTTTTGTTCATGGGGGGCCATACAATAAAATAATTTATGTGTACATTTAGTGACCGTACACCAACAGAGTTTTATGTGAATATCTTGAGAACCGTAGGGCCTAGGATGACCATTTGTTTGCCTCAATGTTTGCCTCCAGGGGTCATGTTAACCAATTCCATATGCACATATGTACACGCATACATTCACAGTAATCATACGTATGCCACATACACACACAGTAGATGTACGCATGCATGCACATGCACACACACAGGCACATCCACAAGCACATGCACGCATACATACACACACACACACACACATAAACACATACACGCACAAATGCACACAATTCAACAATTTCTCAAAATTATGAACAGGCAAGATGACAGTGGGGTTATATAAAATGTATTTTACATGTGAAATCTATGAACTAATCATGTTTTGGTACTTGTTGTCTAGCAGATACCAGTGAGAATTGAGTGTGCATAATGCAATTCAGTGAGACAGTTAGAATCATATATGCCTTTCACCTTTTGTTTTTAGCCAGCAGCCAGACCAGCAGATACCCTGACTTTGCTAAATTACTGAAGCTAAGCAGGAACAAAGGAGGAAATGAACACAATTTGCCAAGTGTGACTTATTTTTGTGGAAAAAATGTGCCGGACTGGGCGGCGGTCATATTTTGTACCGCTCTGCGGTACATCTAGTTGTTTTATGATTGAACCTGGCTGTGCACTCACTCCACTGTGATCAGTTATAGAAAATTATTAGAGGGCATGAAAATGCACTCTACTGTTATCCGATTTCTTCTTATTATTTTTCTTCTACGTAAATGTGGGTTTAATTCAGCTTCAACCGTTTGAAGTAGAAACTTCGTTCAAACTGTGTTGCGTAGGTCTTACTTAGGTGACTTCAGCTATGTATTTTTCAACTTTGTAACATTTATACTTTTTGACTACAGATCCTGTTTAACTGCTTCCTCTGCCCACAACTGTTCCAAAATAAGTCTCCACTACAATAATTCCCTATTAAATAATTTGACCATTTAAACTATCTAACTATTTAACTTTTCAACTATTCCAACTGTCAGTTATCATCAACTATGCCTCTAGCCTACTATATTAAACCACCACCTACCTAGCAACCAATTTAGCAACCATTGAAATTAAGCATCTATGTCAGTTTCCATAGCAACCAACATGATTATACTAGCAAACCACTGTAGTAACTCCTTTATTTCTGATAGTAGCTACCATGGACACCCTAGCAACAACCTAGAAACGACTTCAAGTACCCTAGCAACAGCCTAGCAACCACATTCACAGTTAAAACCTAGCAACCAACATTAACTTAGCAACCAGAATAGCAACCACCATAACTACTCTAGCAACAGTCAGTTGTCATCAACTTTGACTCCCGTCAACTGTTTCCTCTGCCCACAACTGTTTCAAAGTAAAACTCCTCACTACAATAATTCCATCTTAAATAATTTAACCATTTTAACTATCCAACTATTTAACTGTTCAGCCTTTCAAACTGTCAGTTGTCATCAACTATGACTCCTGCCAACTGTTTCCTCTGCCCACAACTTCAACTTCAAAATAAGTCCTCAATACAATAATTTGCTATAAAATAATTTAACTATTTAAACTATTTAACTATTTAACTGTTAGGCCATTCCAACTGTAAGCTGTCATCAATTATGGCTCCCCGCCAGCTTTTTTCTCTATCTGACCTCCATCTTTTTACTTAGATTATATTTTAGACAATATTCAACAATATTTCATTCAGCAGCCATTTTTGCATTTTCATGCACTCGTAATTCCCTGGAATTACATTTTCTAGTTACTGTTATATTATCATTGGCATATGTATGGTCCAAAATATAACCAGAAATGCCAAAGGAACCGGAAAGTCAACTCATTGCCTCAACTGTAATATTCAATAAGGAACTTCTGTCCCAGTCTGTCACTGAGCTCTGAGAAAATATTGGTACTTAATTCACTTGATTCAATTGTGGTTAAAGTTTAGGTAATTAGTCAGTACGGTTTTCCTCAGTTGCCAACTGCATGTTTGTGCCTGATGCAAATTACTAGTCCAGGCGACTCGTTTGAAATTGTGAAACGCACAGCAGAGCTGGAACCACTTCAGAGGCAATTTAGCCACACTCCTTTCAACTGTCAGAATTAATTACCCAAGCGAGTCACAGCACAATGACGTATTATGATCATTCCTATAGTCCAGGTATGCATTTACTGCAATCTGGATGGGAATCATTCAGTATGTTACGTGTACAGCCCCTTCCATGTGGGGAATTCTCTGTGATGTGGAGCCCTTTTAATTCTAATCAGTGGATTGTTGTCTGTATTGGCTGTCAAAAAGCCAGAATAATTCATATATACATCAGAGGATTTTTACTTTGCATATTTACTGCTGGATTTACATGAAGAAAAGAGGCAGCACAAGAGAGACAGAGAGAGAGAGAGAGAGAGGGTGGAGGAGGGAGGGATAGAGTGAAAAAGGAGGAAGAGAGCAAAGTGGCACTGCCGATTCTGCAGACTATGCTTTCATTGCAATTCCCGTAGGGACTGAAAGAGAACTATTAAATTAGTATCGGACCAAGTGCTCGACCACGCTGTCAGCACCAGCATTATGCTGAATGGTTTTATTATTACAGTTGACATATTGAGACAAATTATAAAATCAAATCCTACACTGTGCCTCCAAAAATGTTTTGTATAATTAAAGAACATGCCTCTTTACCTCCCCACTTCTCCTCCCTCTTTCTTTTCTCTCTCTTCTTCATTTTCCTTCTTTTTCATGTGTTTTTCTCAAACATCTGTCAACGTGCAACAGAAATGTTTAAGGACGTGCTTACACAAACATCTGCTCGACACTAGTGCATGTGCTTAGGAGGTTAGAAGGCTCTGGGCTGTAGTGGCTAATCTGACCCTCACTGTGTAGACTAGTGCTACCATTGAGAGGCTAATTAATTCCTCAGGAGAAGCCTAATATCGCTGTCATTATTAATCCTTATGTGTTCATTAGGGGATGGACTACGCTCGCCAGGGTCCAGGGCAGGAAACGCTTGATGTTAATGGTCTAATGCTGGAGAGGGGAGTGGTGAAGGAAGTAACCACGTTGTCCCACTTAGTGTTTGACCCAGGAAGAGGATGTGATGCATGGCTGGCACGGGTCAGTTCTGATGGTAATGTCTGTCTGGGATCACTCTTTTGTTACCCAGGACCAAGAGAGAGAAAGAAAATCCATATGTCGCGACACTTCAAAAGTTGTAGAGATTTCCAATGGCAGCTCGATGAGGAGGATTTCTGTTGAATGCCAAATGCTGGACTGGCACAACATTACTGTAAAAAAAAGTAAATGTCAAGAGTCTCTCTCTCTCTCTCAGCTTTAATTTCATCTGCAAACACTGTGAGAATCTCTGGCCTGCAATATTTGATAGAGGACATGAAATTAATGTCAGGGCACTTTGAAACATTCTGAGTGGGGAAAAAAAAGATTTTACGCTTTTGTACATTCTGCATGGCTCTGTGTTCCCAAGGGCTTTCAACTCAGAGAAGAACCAGCTAGGGCAGCCTCAAGATCAAACATGCAGATGGTCATGAGTTGCTGTAGTTCCTCTACTCTGCTCTTGCTATCATGTCAATTCCTAATGAGGGGGTCAGCAGGCCTCTTACCCTCATATAATGATATAACCATTAATATAAACCTCTAGAGATAACCATTGTGAAATATGACCCACATTTGGGAAGGAGCCATTATTATATTGATGGAAAGGAAGAGGAGGCTAAAAGTAAAAGAAAACAAAAAGTTGAAGTGGGTCTTTTAGGAAAAAAGACTTTGTTAATTTGTTAGCTTAGTAGTTCCACATCACAATATCATTAGGTTTATGACAACCCATTCCCATTTTCCCTGGGAGAGTCAAATTGTTTGTCTAGTTCCTTAAGTTTGAATTTGATAGCAATAAGAGGAGGTTCATGGGGCCTTTTAAATGTGCATACGATCAAGAAGATATAATTACAGTGCAAAGGTGTCCTTCTGGTATTTACTTAGCATTCATTTTCTGTCATTTGCAATGGTAAACTTGAAACAGCGCCAGAATTTCCACCAGTGACACAAATTACATTACACCTAACTAATTCCATTTAGATAGATAGATAGATAGATAGATAGATAGATAGATAGATAGATACTTTATTGATCCCCAATGGAAAATTCAAGGTCTCAGTAGCATACAGACATCACACAAAAAAAGTAATATAAGTATACATTTAAAAAACTCCACTGCACAATAGAGACAGTAGAAGATAAAAAATACTAAAATACTAAATACTAAAAAAACTAAAAAAAAAAATATCCACATAGTGTGCTTAAGGATGATCAAGCATGAGGCTCTTGCAGTGTGACAGGGCAGGGACTGAGCCTGTAGTTCCATATGCATGGTAAGGTGCTCTATGAGAGTGAGTGTCATGGTGATGGTGCAAATAAGTAAGTCCAACAGTGCAACAGTGCAAGAATAAAGTCTACAGACCAGCATAAAACTAGATGTACCGCATAGCGGTACACAATATGACCGCCGCCCAGTCCAGCACATTTCTTCCACAAAAATAAATCACGCTGAAAGGCCTATATGATTCTAACTGTCTCACTAAATTGCATTATCCACACTCAATTCTCACTGGTATCTGCTAGACAACAAGTACCAAAACATGATTAATTCATAGATTTCACATGTAAAATTGATTTTATACAACCCCACCCCCATCTTGCCTGTTCATAATTCTGAGAAATTCTTGAATTGTGTGCATGTGTGCGTGTACATGTTTATGTTTATGTGTGTGTGTGTGTGTGTGTGTGCGTGCTTGTGTGTTTGCCTGCGTATGTGTGTTTGTGCATGTATGCGTATATATGTCTACTGTGTGAGTATGTGTCATACGTATGATAACTGTGAATGTATGTGTGTGCGTGTGTATCTATTTATGCACATGTGTGCACATGGAATGGGTTAACATGACCCCTGGAGACAAACATACGGAAAAAATTGGTCATCCTAGGCCCTACGGTTCTCAAGATATTCACAGAAAACTATGTCTGCCCTACCCTCCTTTCGGTGGGTCCAGTACAGCGGGGGGGCTACAGATCAAAACAAAAAACGATGGTTCCATGCTATCCATGTGGGGTTACATGCCCACCAAGTTTCGTGTACCCCGGTCTTTCAGTGTCCTGGGAATCCTTGTTGGTGTACGGTCACTAAATGTACACATAAATTATTTTATTGTAAGGCCCCCCATGAACGAAAGTTCACAAAACTTGGCATGCATTCGGTGGGTGTCATAATGATCCTACACTTTCAATTTTGTGCAGTTTTGACCATGTCAGCCAGAGATATTGTGATGAAAACACCTCATTTTTTGCTTTTTAATTTTTAACTAGGTGGCGCTATACATGAAATAAGTGGTAATGGGATGGGTTAACATGCCCCCTTAAGACCAACATACATAAAAAAGGTGGACCTCCTAGGCCCTACGGTTCTCGAGATATTCACAGAAAACTGTCTCCGGCCACCTACAGGCCAGTTGGTGTATAGTAACATAAATGAATTTATTGTGTGGCCCCCCATTAACGGAATTCCACGAAACTTGGCGTGCATACAGAGGGTGTCATAATGATCCTACACTTCCAATTTCGTGCAGTTTTGACTATGTTAGGTCACAGATACCTGCGATTACAACACCTCATTTTTACTTTTTTGTGTTTAACTAGGTGGCGCTATACATGAAATGAGTGGTTATGGAATGGGTTGACATGGCCCCTTGAGATCAACATACAAAAAAAAGATGGTCCTCCTAAACCCTACGGTTTTCGAGATATTCGCTTCGCTGCGCGGCGGTCATAATAAATATGGACATATAAGAGAATAATGTAGACAAGTAATATAAAAACTACATCAGTGCAAAAATAGGTTGAAGTAATAGGGTTGCAGCCATTGGTCAAGTATTGAATAAAAAGTATTACTGTAAGTACGGCCTCAATCCAGGCTGTGGGAGGGAGGGAGGGCATACAGTATGTATACAGTATGTGCTAATTTAGCATGTAAACAGCGTAGCAGTAAAACAGTAGGCTAGTGGACAGTACATACACAAACATGGAGAAGGTGGAGAGGTAGACAGACTATGTAGAGAATGCAGACTATGGGTGTGTCCCATTTTTTCCACACTGAGGAAACTGGTCATCCGAAGTGACTTGCCTCCAGTCTGTTAGATCTCGAGACAGCCAAAGTCAGATCTAAACCCATGCGGATAAACTCTTCTACCATTAATGCAGCCATGTCTCCGGTTGAAGTTGTGGACAGAACTCCGAGTCTCAACTGGACAGAAGCTCTTCTCCGGGGCAGGCTGCTGTTGCAGCTGCCATCTTCCGCACCTCCTGAGTGCATCTGCGGCCCGAGCCGGGGATCGATACTGCTCAACGTCCCGCCTGCGCTCGGTCATTAATCTTTCCATCAGGCCTGTCAGGCCCCATAGCCGGGCATCTCTCTCATGGACCATGTGAACAAACAAACAGAGGCATCATGCTGAAGAGGCAGACTCACAATTTCCTTTTTAATCACCTCCACCTTTTAGAACCTCCACCCAAATTCAGCTCCAGAGAAATGTGCCACTGCTCAGCGGTTCACTTTTTCTCTTCTTCCTCCTCATCTTCCTCCTCATCTTCCTCCTCTTCTTCCTCCTCATCTTCCACAGGGCTATGCCTCACTTTCTTGTGAATCCACATATGCCTCATTGGGTAGCACACCAGGAATTATAATAAGGGAACCGTGATTTGAAAGAGAGAGAAACAAAAGGAGTGAGAGAGAGAGGGAGAAAGAGAGAGAGAGGGAGGGGAGAGTGAAGAGAGAGAGAAAGAGAGTCGAAACAGAGGTATCTTCTCAGTGTACGGGGAGTGTGTGGAAAAACAATGTAATTTTTCACTGTCTTGAGGCAAGAAGGAAACCACATTGGCTCACTTCCGTCTTGCTTCATCTTTTTTTTAATTTCCCTTTGCTTCTCGCTCTCTCCCACTCCTCTGCAGTGGCTATTTATGCTGAAGAACACCCACTCCTGACAATGCATTCACCAAGGGGAGATCCCTCCGCAAACAGCTGTCTCTGGCACGACGCTGGCACACATCCGTCCTGCACTCGCTCACACACTCTCCTCAATCCGCCTTTCTTAGGCGGATCCTACTCAGCCGCGTGGTGATAAACACCAACCGTCTTCATCCTCGTTCTCCTTCTCGTCTTCCTCCTTTGCTCAGCGGGTTAATTGCACTCAGGTCTACGCTGATGAGAAGCATGGCTGTGAGGTCTTTCATGGGCACAATAAATCACCCCGCTGCATGCTTTATGTTTATCTGATTGGACGGCAAAAAAGGGCCCTCCCCCTGTTTTTTCCCCTCTCCTCCTCCTCCTCCCCGTCAATGCCTCTCTATCTCCTGACGTCTTTAAAGTCCTTTAAGCCACGCTCAGCTGTGCTTCAGAGCCCAGCGGTCTTCACTGAACTCCGGCATTTCAGACTTAAGACGGGCTCCGTCTCTGCCGGACTCACTGTCCCCAAGGCTGAGCTGGACCTCACACATGATCAGGCTCAGTAGACGCAGAATAAATAGAAAAGAGAGGGAGAGAGAGGGGGGGGGAGCAAGAGAGAGAACCCTGGTTGACTCTAACTTGCATCAGAAAAGGGTGACAGTAGTGTGTCTGAACTGTCTGTGTATGTCACTGAATGAGTGGTGAGTGTGTTTTTTTTGTTCTGTCAGATAATTGAAATTAAATAGACAATGTTTTGTTTTGCTTTTTGTTTTGCATATGCTATGGGCCTGAGTGCTAACATCATTAACCTCTAAGTCTAATACTGAAAAAAACCTTTCTGAAAGAACACAATATTATTGATATCCAATATATTACTATATCATTGATACCCAATATCTTATTCTGTTTCTGATGAACCCACCAGACAGCCAATGTCTAGTGAACATACTGGTGTATAATGGCTACTGCTGAATCATCCAGGTGGTGAGTGCTTACTGGTGATGTTGAGACGTACAGAACTTCCAGTGGCCAAGAAAGCGCT
Source organism: Alosa sapidissima (assembly GCF_018492685.1). Taxonomy (NCBI): domain Eukaryota; kingdom Metazoa; phylum Chordata; class Actinopteri; order Clupeiformes; family Clupeidae; genus Alosa; species Alosa sapidissima. The sequence continues at coordinate 28,704,189 of NC_055961.1, read as the reverse complement.
TTGGAAATGAAAATGCCCTCATTACATTTCAGTGGAATGATAAAAACAGCTTCCCTTGGCCTCTTCTTCTCAGCCAGAACCAGTGTTTCCCTTAGGAAAATAATTATCACTCATTCACTCACTCACACACATACACACACACACACACACAAAATAATCTAAATTTAGAATAGAGAGAGTCAACATAGTGCTAATATCTTTTCTTTGTAGTCCATCTGCAGTGGGTCGATGGCATGCTGGTGGGTTTATCAGCATACAGAACGGTTTATCACATTAACATTACACTTTAATGGCATTACTTGAATCAGACAACCTTTTATCAGCCCAAACATAATTTGGTTTTCTCTGTCGGAATTTGGCTCTGCATGGCACAGCAGGACCGGGGTGCTGGGTTCCCTTCCAAGGTCAGAGCCTCAAATGACTTCCATTAGCTTAGAACAGCATGAATGGGTGTTGAATCAATCAAAGTTACTTGTAATTACATTACAATGAACATGCACACCGTTTTGTAAAATTGCAAGGCCCTGGTTTCCTACAGCAATGTAATTGCGTAGAAAAATGCTGATTATGAGTAATTGCCCTGACAACAGCCTATTGCTTTTACAGTTAACAAAGAACACCCATGCTTTACCAATATCTCCCGTTTGATTTTGAGGGGGGGATGTTTATGGGTTTCCCCATGTTTTCTAATGAGGTTGCAGGCTAAACTTATATTCGGCATTTCCAATGCATGCCTTACTCATAGGCATAGAGGACACTCAAGATTTTTAAGTGTAGAGTGTACTACCTAGTAGGCACACACACACAAATATAAACACACACACACTCTCTCTCTTTCTCTTTCTCTCTCTCTCTCTCTCTCTCTCTTTCAACCCAGCAGCAGCCAAACAGACACTTAGACAACAACAAAAAAATTAATATAAAAATGCATGCGTGGCCAGACACACACACACACACACAGAGTTATCTTCGACCACAGCTCTCCCTGTGGTGGAGAACCTTGCAACTGTTCATGTGTGATTATTACATTGGTTTCTATGGCAACCGCTCCAAAACGGGAGAACAATGCTATTGAATGCCAATCGAAGACCTTTTGAAGAAGCAAGCATACATCCTTCTCAGCATGGAAAAGACACAATTTAAATCATAATCATGCATCTATTCTTCAGGCTTTTAGAGGAAGCAATACTTTGAACAAGGAGGTAATTGGTTTCCCCTAATCTAGTTTCTTTGACAGAGTCCACATTTAATTATGGAGTTTGTGGAAGTGAGGTACCCTTTCACTGAGAGGAGTTTGATAGTTAAAATTTCAGTGGACTGCAAGAAATTCTATTGCCAGTGGAAAAGCTATAATTGAAATGATTCATTAAAATGCAAAAAATGTCTACAGCACAATATTTTGTATAGCGCATGAGTTCTTTTCAAAATAAAGAGCGATTTGTTTGTTCAGCAACATGAGCCTGAACGGTTTACTGCCCATGCGTGGAGAATGGGAGGGTCCTGTAATGGGCCGACACAAAAAGGGTGAGGAAAAAAAAGATAATTTACAGGAGGAAAAAGTGAAGTGGCAGCCAGAGCCCTGACAAACACCCCCACTGGCTGGTCCCAATTTTGGTCATCGATTTTTTGGTGGATGAACTGGGCTTCTTTTGGCCACTTGGGTGGTCTTACTGGTCCGTGATGAGCCCTCCTGTCTAGCGCCATCAGAGGGAGGCCAAATCAAAAACAACAGGATCCATCCATCCAACAGCCCACCCGAGCCGCCCACCCACCCTAAAGGGGGAAAAACAAGGGAGTAGCGAGACCTATCGCTGACCACACCACCCCTATCTCTCTCCCTTCAGAACAAAAAAAGCTTCAGGCTCGTGGGCCACACGTGGGTCCACTGCTCCTCTTACAAAACAAGCACGGGTAGAGGCATGTGTGTGTGTGTGTGGGGGGGGGGGGGGGGGTGGGTGCACACCACAGAGGAGCTCACCAACAATGCTCTTGCCAATCACCCAGCACGAGGCTCAGACAGAGGACCGTCGAGCTCTGCCAACTGACCGTGCCCCCCTCCTCACCCCCCTACACGCGCACACAACAGGAGAGACAGAAAGAGAGGGTACCAGTAGAGCATCTAATATGGATTACTGGGGCTTTGTCCGCTAGAGAGGGCTCAGCGCGAGTAACGGCGGGGTGAAATCGCTCCTTCCAGTTCAAGCGCACAGCCTTTTGTGCGCTTGAACTGGAAAGAGCCTCTCGACCTCAGGCATTGGGGAAGGATTGAGGAGGGCTGGAGGAATGGGAGTTGGGTGGTGGTGGTGGTGGTGGTGGGGTGTACAGGAACAAAGGTACCCAGAGTAGGGGAGGTCAAAGAGGCCCACTTGAGAGGGTAGGATTTGCTGATTGTTGGTTCTGATTGTGAGGCCAGCGGGAACTGCATGCTTTTATGTTTGTGTGTGTGTGTGTGTGCGTTTATGCACTTGTGTATGAATAGGAGTGGGTGTGTATCCATCTCTAAAGTGGTTATCTATAATGTTCTCAGATTCTTCATTCAGACCTTACATCAAAACATCAAACATTTCCACACTGACTTTGTAGTGGCTCCACTTTATATCGTGCCTATTCACATAACACCACAAAGCCTAGATCATTTGGTGAACTGAACAGTTATTTCAACTTGCTACCTAGCCACAGTTAGACAGAACTGTGTGAGCTGTTCATGTTAATTGCCTGTGGATGAAAAAAAAATCTGTTTGACTTTGCTAAGCAGAAAATCAAACAACCATATGTACATTTTACAATGACAAAACAAAAATAGCAATGCTATGTGTTTAACCAAAGCTATTTTTCAACTTCTAGTGGAAGGGAGCTGCGCAATTTGTAGGACATTTTGAAGAATAAATATTCATTTTTTCTCATTTTCAAATGGGTTTGTATAACGATTGTTAGTTGGCAGTCCATGGTCCATGGTAAATATAAGCACTATGAAAAATGGTTGCAGTGCTTTGCTTTGCTAACAAAGCATTTAAGCTGCCAAGACACACAATACAGCATGGCCTCTCATGACTTACCACTGCTTAGAGGTACATTATGCAATACCTGCTAATGAAATACTTAAAGAGATGAAATAGCAGACTAATCTAGACCACTTTTATACAATGACATTTTCACTCACTAACCTGAACTCAGTGGCTGCTCTTAGTACAGTGAATGTTCAGATGGGGTCTCTCTGACCATCCTAGACTACTCAAAAGGCTTTCTTATACTTTCCTACTCTTTCCAAATTCCTCCCAGCCCATTGCCTGTGCCTAGTCTTACTGTGATTGACATCCTAGAGAGACAATCCCAGAGACTCATTTTCACAAGAGCCCGAGTAGTGCAACACTCACGGAGAAACTCGAGAAGTTGGCAGCACCTTTGTAATGCTGCCAGGGATATTCAGTGCTTACAGACTCCTTCAGTTATGTACAGTAAAACAATATGTTTGGATGTGCGTAGGAACATTTTTTTTAAAACAACTGCAAATAAAAGCTTCATACACGTAAACAGTTTCAGCATGTGAGAATGGGAATGAGCTTTGGAAGGAAGATGGTAACAAACAGAAAGTGACCATGCATATAAATGTTTCTGAATCGGTGTGTACGCATGTGTGTGACTGTGTGTTTAGGTGTGTGGGAGAGAGAGAGAGAGAGTGTTTCCGTGTTAAGAGTTGGTGTGGGGGTAGGAAGGAGTGGGAGAGGAATACAGTGTGTGTGTGAAGAGGTGAGTAGGAGTGTGTATCACTGGCTCCGTACATATGTGTTTGTCCGTGTGTGTGTGTGTGTGTGTGTGTGTATGCCTCCTGCATATGAGGTTATGTCTGAGCACCAATAAGGGCGCTGTGTGATGTTTGGTGTGTGTATGTGTGTATGTGTGTGTGTGTGTGTGTGTGTGTGTGTGTGTGTTTGCGTCTGCTCCATCTGTTTGGGAAGCGTGGGAGATCACACTAACGAGTTGTGTCTCAGCTCGGCTAACCTGCATTACCCGTCTGCCCACTCAACCGCTGGGTCACCGAGGAGGCCGGCGAGTGTGAAAACACCTCCATTTCCCATCTCTCTTTCTCCCTCTCTCTCTCTTTCCCTCTCTCTCTTCCACTCTCTGAAGGATGTTCTCTCCAGGAATAAAATGACTTTGGAGGTCATTTGAAGCATTTTCAGTCTCAACAGTGGAGCAAAGATGTGAGTCACTCCTGTTGGTTTGGTCAGCTTTAGCTGCTGCGAAGTGCACTCAGAGATGACCTTGAGCGCAATTACTGGGCCACTTTCAAACACGAGTTTAAGAACAGCATATGAACGTGCCATATTGAAATGATATATTTACATGTAACTCCTGACATTGGAGCCCTCTATGTCTTGTTAATGGGTGTACATTTTATACAGCACACATATTTACAGCTTTTGACTGTTAATACTATTTCTTGTTTTAGGATTGCAAGACTAATTCTTTCAAGAAGCTGCTACGTGCCATTGAACAAATAGAGTATAGTATCCACTTGTGAGTGACATGCTATAGCATAGACTGAATATAAATTGTAGGGACAGGTAAAGCTGACTATTGAGTGACTGTCTTTTTTTTTATTTTAAGAGGCCGGCATTTGCACAGACTTTCAATAAGGTTCCTCAGTATAGTGCATAGTGATATTCAGAGAGATGGAATGTGCAGATTTACATGAATCTGTATAATGTATAATTTTGTGTCAACCACTTTAACTGGACATTCAGCATATATGTCACATTATACAACTAGGAATAATGCATTTTGTGAAAATCAAAATGATAATAACATACAGTTACCCCTTTCCACCTTTTCTACATTCCCATCATGTATAAAACACTGAGAGGACGTATTTGCACCTCGATATTTCACCTATACCTGTTGTTACCCAAGATAATTTCCTATCAAACATGGTCCATAAATACAGCAGTAAACTTTTTACCTCTTGCACTTTTCAGCTTGTGTTGCACTCAGCAGTAATTCACTTTGGGATTGTTCACCGTACCTGCAGTCTTGTTAACTGACAGGCTTGTTTCCCTTGGCACTCTTTAGTCAAGCTATTGGATGTAAAAGGAATAAGGATTCCCCTTGGTTTTGATGAGCCTAATGGGAGTGCTAACCATAGGTGGAGGCCGCTTAGGTTTTCACAATGAGTTTTTTTACAGTGGGCAGTGAAGATAAGGTTTGAAAATTGTGCAACGTTGAGTAGTTCAATTCCCAATTATCCAGGGCAATGAGTCAAATGGAAAATATGATCAAACACTGAATTGAAATTGAATGCTTGATCAAGCGCAGGTCGTGTGAAAACAATGATTTTTCAAATGCACAGAGGGGGAAAAAAGCAGGATGAGTGGATTAAAGGAAAGAAAGAACAGTTTTTGGAGAGGGAATAACGGGTATGGTGAAGGAAAGCATGTCGTCCTTTCAGATTATATGTTCCCTTCTAAACATCAATGCAGGGGAGATCAAATGCAGGTATTTTGAGAGGACCCTTCAGTGAGAGTACACTACACTGAAGAAAGGGTCGTTGAACTGAGGACACTTACCTGGGGTTGAACTTCGGAGTCCTCAAGACAAGGGCACTCAAAAAGAAGCACAACAAAGAACCACAAAAAAAGGCATCCACTATGAGGACTGGACAAAAAAATGTTGCTGAAAGGGTAGGTTTTGGGAAGAACTCAGAAAAGTACCCAGAAACTCAGCACTTAATCCAACTTGATGAGATGGCTGTGAACAATAGCACATTCTGGTGCCTACCAATGCTGAATACAAATGGAATTTGAAATCATATGGCATATCATTCATCTTAGACATGACAAAGGCTAGAGAGAAGATTCTTTGAAAATGGCTGTGCAGCTTTCACATAGAGATATGGAGCAAAAAGCACATCTCTCCTTTTCCCACTCACTTATCAAGCACATACGCTGTGTTCTGTTATTTGTAGACTAAAGTATAGTCCCACCTTGAAAAAATAAAAATTCTTTAAAACTTATAAATACAAAATGCAATATTATATAAGATCTCTGTAATCTGTAAACTGTAATCATTTCAATGATACATTTCTTTCAAAATGGCTCTGACTGCCCACTGGTAAATTTCCACTAGGAATTCACTTTGCTTGAAAGTGAAAAAAACAAATAACATCAACAACAAATGCACACACAGGTAAGAGACAGAGTTAGAGAGAGAGAGAGCATGATTCTGTACACTGTGGTAATCCTGAATGTCTACTCACACCACTTGTGTGTGACACCTCCTGCTACCTGCAATGAGATGACTTTCCTGCTGTCTCTCCAGTCTTCCAGCATTTGGAACTGAAGCCCTCAGCGTGACAAGGCTGAAATGCAAATAGCACGTCAGATCTTCAGACTCTGAGTCACCACTGATAAGCACAAGAGTGTCCTCAAAACATGTCAGCCTGAGATCAAGACGCCCATACACATCTTCAATACATGAACCATAAAACAAGCATGACACACCTATTACTAATGGTGTCTACTGATGCTTTCAGTCATGCTGGTCCATCGTTGTATACCACTTAGATGCACATTCTGCTACTGGCAATTTTTAACAGTCTGTGTTAGATTAGAAAAACATGTTTTTTTTCTATTATTGGCTCTTATGCAAAGCACATAAGGGAAACACCTTTTCAAGCCTGAAATGCCATTTCCTCCCCCAAGATTTCTAATCTTGACCCAAAAAGGGAGCAGTGAAATAGAGAGCGGACTGATTCTGGGCAGAAGAGGCCACACTGCTCCATCCAAGAATTCCATTAGGCATACTGTAGATATTCACACACTGGGCGAGGAGGACTTCTCACTAGAACATTCTCATTAAATGTGTTCCTCCTCATTCCACATTGAAGGCCTGCACAGACAATAAACTACTCATTCATAATGATTGGTAAGCGTGGAGGTAGGGGTGCGTGGCATGGGTGGAGAAAATCCCCAGGTTGGCCATAAATGACCTGAAACCATGGCATACCATAAGTAAAAGCAGACTCAGGGAGTGCTTTATTCCGCTTTGAGCTGTAAGGCAGGGTGGCTTTGCTGGTGTTTCAGTGCTTGGCTGAGGCTTCACATTTGGGCCAGTGATCAGTTGGTACAAGGCGTGAAAACACAAAAAGCTAAAAACAAAAATGAAAGGATGATGGAAAAAAATGTAAAGGTGTTCAAGGACCTGGGGGAGATCACAACCTCAGAGAGCCCCGCAATGCAGGTCCGTCATTTCAACTGGTGACGACCTGACCCTCCTGATCATAGAGGGGATTACGGCAGACACAGCAGGCAAAGAGCCCGGCTATTTGCCCGCAAGATCTGTCCCGACCCCTTTCAGCATCTCCCCCCAGGAATCTCCCCCGAATCTCCCCCACCCCAGCTCCAAAACCCCAGCTCCAACCTTCTGCCAACCCCCCCACATCTGAAAAGGGATTACGGAGAGAACCTGAGAACAAGGTCAAAGACTTACGGAAAGAACACAGAGCAAGTTAAGTTTAACTTCCACTTCATCCCCCGAGCAGCGGAGGAATACTTCGGCGAGATAGTTGAGGCTGAGGCTGGTGAAAGCTCCCCCGCCGGCATGCTAGGCTATACTTTTGATGTTAATTCCTTGAAAGCTGTTTCTTTAGCTGGGGATTAGCGCGCAGAGAGCCAGGCTTACCATGCTCCTGCTAATAAAGATGACACATCTAACACAGGTACTCTTACACGCGGCCGCTTGGGAGAGGGGCTTCGAACGTCCCCCCACCACCCCCATCACACACATACACACACAGACCACCACCACCACCTCCACCATGCCCCCCACTTCCATCCCCAGTCTCCACACCACCTTAATTATGAGGAACTGACTCTCCCATTCTGGCCATGAAGAACAGGCAGGCAGACTTTTGGTCCATTGAGTTCTACAGGGCGAGATTAAAAACGTTGAAAGGCTCAGAGGATTTATTTGTATTTTTTTGGGGGGGAGATGGAGTTTTCCATCCTCGATCCTCCTCTTCCTCCAACACCACACCACAGCACAGCAGCCCCTTCACTGGCCTTCTTCCTCATCCTCCCACCGATGATGATGGCAAACCCCATCCGTTCCAATATGTCGACGACACGCACGTCTCCACCCGACCCCTGACAGTGGCAGGCCCCCTGTCAGTCACTCCTCGTCCTGCGAGTCTCTCCCCGCTGTTCCAGCAGACTGACAGTTATGAAGTGTGTCCATTATGGCCAATGAACGGCCATTACCGTTACTGATTAGCCGCTATGTTTGCTCTGGCTCTGGGGGACCGCCGCGGCTAATGACTGTATGGCGGCGTGCATACAAAACTGACACCGTGATTCATCTGCACGGCCGGCGTCGCCGAGATTGATGGGTAATTCGCCGGAACACTCGCCCCTTCTGAATGCCTAAAATAATTCCCTCTCTATTCCAGTGGCTGGGCCGTGATAGTTAAACGGGTAAACCAATCAAGGCAACCCCTTGGCCTACCCTTTTCCGCGAACAATGATTATTTCTACTGTAATGGGTTTTTTTTCTCCTCCTTCTTCTCCTTCTCCCAAGGATCCATTTTGAATGGCACTAATTTATCTACTTGAGGGTAAATTCCCCATAGATAAGATGCACATCCATGCATGGAGGCAAATGCCCACACACACATACACACACACACACACACGCACACACACGCACACACACACACACACACACACGCACACACACACACACACACACATACACACACACACACACTTACACACACACACACCATTGACAGATAATGAATAGTCAAGCATGGTATTATGTGTAACTCACTCAGGTCTGATATTAATCTCACGCCTTCGAATGGAAGCAAAAACTACTCAATCCATCACATCATAAACAGAACCAGGTCTGTCCCACTTTGGTTAATGTATTATGGGCCTTTTGCAACAGGGAAACTAGAAAATGCATTCCTGGCCCATCCTTCTGTCCCCATTCTCAGCAGTGTCTGAAGAGGCAACCAATCTGATTATGGATGAGCCTGTGATCTAGTCAGTTCCACTGGGGAATGCAACCTCCACTCCCCTCCGCCTGCCCCCCCCCCCCCCTCAAGACAAAGCCTTCACCACTGGGTCATCACAGAGGAGTAGAATACTGGGGCACTCAAGAACTGCTTCACTGATTCCATGACCAGGCAAAATTCCATTAGAAGTGAAAAACGGCTTCCGTCTAACGTGCTGCTAATGCTGAGCTGGAATATTACATAAAGAGGCAAGGGTGTATTTGTATTGGTGTGAGTGTGTGTGTGCGATAGAGAGAGAGAAAGATGGTGGATGTGAGGGTGTGAGAAACAAAACCAGAGAGCAAAGGCAGTGGAAGGACTCTCACAGGGTAGATTTGTTGAATTGTGAGATTCCCTGCAGTAAAAATGGATCCTTTTTTATGTTGTTATTTTCTCAGTGTTCACAGACAGTGTGATTGGACATACAGTGTCTCAGTGGGGAGACCTGGAACAAAGGACATGGATAGAAGTACAAATTTGTCAGTTCAAGGAGCAACAGGAAAGGGGAAAATTGGAGTGAAACAGACTAAACACCCTTAGGGCCCGAGTCATTAAAATCTGACATGGGAGTCTGGCAGAACGAGAAGAAAATACAGCATTGTTTCAGCTTGGCAGTTTTTAGAATTCTTAAATCTTAAACTCCATTTATTGTTCTATGTTCCTTTTTACTTTTCCCTTACCAAAAATCTGTGTCTCTTTTTTAAAAATAATTATTTTGTCTTTAAAAGAGCGTCTAGCCTGTTGCTAAGCATTGCATCACACGCGACCAATTTCCGGAAAACAAAAACAAGGGAGGGTGTCAGGTTACTGGGCGATGTCATCAGACGGGCGGGGAAAGTGAGAGGGCTAAGAGGGCTGATGAGAGAGTTTTGTTACAAAGAGATGTCATCAGAACCTATCCCTCTCTCTCTCTCTCTGTATGCATGTGTGTCTCTGTTACCCATTCTCCTCCTCTCTCTCTCTCCCTCTCTCTTGTCTCTCTCTTGCTCTAGCTCTCTATGCAAGTATGTCGCTGTTACTTGCCCCCGCCCACCCCTGTCTTGTCTTCCTCTCTCTTAATATCTCCCCCATGTCTTCTGCTTTGCTTCAGCGACAGTCTTCCATCGACCTTTTACGATTATTAATGAGCACATCCGCAGGAAATTCTATATGCATATGTGTGAACAGCACAAACATGTCTTTACATTCATCGTCCACTCCCAGACACAACACTGTGGCTTTGCATTTGACATATTGGGTGGGGGGAAATGAAATTTCAGATTCCATTTTTCATTTATTTATTTATCAAGGCAGAGTCCCTAGTCATGGTTTAATTAGCCTACAAATCAATAGTAACCTGTATTTGAACTCCGCATGGAGTGTTTCCATTTAAAATGAGTATTGAGTGATATGCTTGGTGTGAGCCTAGTCTTCTTTAATGCCTCAAGCAATGTGCTTGTCTTGATCACTGCGATGCAAGCGTTCCCAAGCTCTTTACATGAAAAATGAACACCCTTTACAAACATTCACCTATTCCCACAGCAGCCTGCAAATAGACTGACAATGAAATGTGAGACAGTATAACATGTTTGATTAACAATACAACAATATTGATTAAGCGATAACGTATCATTGAAATAAACATTAATCATTATTATATATTGGCATCAGTTTTGAATACTTGACAAGAAAATTCTTAGAGGCTACAATGAATCCCTGGAGAAAAGTGAAACATGCATACAGTAGTTTGGGTTGGTTATCATTTGATTTTTTTTTTACATTCAAAGATGATTAACAGAGACCAAAACTTTACAACAAATACAACAAAAGTTCAGTTTTCAAAAAAGTTCAAAGCTTAGCATTTATCAATCTGAAAGTGAGTTTATGCATGTTTTCGAGTCGGCATGGTCTTACAGTGTAGCAAAGTAAATTGGCGTCAGGTTGGAAAGTTGGAGAGTTATTTTCTTGGAATATACTAGACCAGAGACATGTCTTACAGATTTGTAGCCTACTTTCCATAATGTAGCCTGTTATGTTGACACATTTGATTTCTTAGGATACCAATCATGTCAATCAATCATGTGGACAGAATTATTATTTGTTGATAAAAGTTTATTATAAAAAGTATGTCATGGCATGAATCATGTGTATGTGTTCCCTATGTGCAGTGTTCCATATCTGTGATGTATTTGTGTGTGCTTTATGCAGGGACAAATGTCATGTGACATATGGTTTTGTAATGAATGCATTTGGTAGTAGCACATGATGCGTTCTGTCTGTGAAACAAAGTCTGATACTCCAAAACGTGATGCCGACGGTTTTGCAGCTGCACACTGCTGAGACACGCTGGCTCTCATAGAAAATGAATGACTTCCGTTTGAACGCTCTTGGTGTGAACTTGCAGTTACAGTAGCCCAGAAAGGACAAGCTAAAACACTGGCTGTAGAGTGGGCCTTTCACGTTTATATGGCACCAGAAAAGGGGTGTCCCTCTCTGTCTTCAAAAAACTACTGAAAACCCAACTCTTCCAAGGATACCCTCTCTTCTAACACTTCTAACAACCTAACACACACTTACCATGTACTTCTCTCTCTTCTCTGCTCTACCACTTTCTCCCCTACCACACTTTACCTAGTACTTATGATGTCTGCACTCTTACCCTCTAGTAATAGTATTGACAGATGCAGTATAATTCATAGCTAAGGTCTCCTCTGCACTGCAGCTTGAATGTTACTCTCTTGCTGTAAGTCACTTTGGATAAAAGTGTCTGCTAAATGAATACATGTACAACTGTAAATGTGTATACCATTTGACAGACATGTCAAATTAAGTGGTATTGAGTTGCATCTCACTAGCTGCTACGCACTGTAACTAATAGCAAATTTACTAATCATTTACTCAAAAGTGTTTTAGTAAAAAGTAAAAAGTGTGCTGATGTATTCTGACAAAGTTACAAATCAGTGGACTATGGAAGCACAGACAGTAGCAACATGAATAAAAATGTCTAAAATAGCTTCTAGTAGACTACAGTTCACTACTTGGTTACAAGGTTCAACCAGAACACTGGGATATGCAAGAGATATGCTGGGATAGTGGGCTTAAGTCATAACAACCTTCCATTTAAAACAAGTGATGATAGTTTGTCCCATAAGTTAAGAGAGTACTGTACAGTCTTTTATATCAGCACTGTGCTGCCTTCAATATCAAATCCAATGTGCAGCAACCTGACATGTGAATAAGCTTCCTACATGCATTGCACTTTGCCATATACTTGAAGCTAGAGTTTTGACCACATGCCGATGTACATATGATGTTAGCCATGCATGCTGGCTTGTATCAACACAATCAGTTTTGAATAGTCATAGTCAAGTCAACAGGTCTTGGCAGATCTATGTATTTCCTTGCAGATATTAAAGCTTCTGCAGGTGCAGTGCAGGTGATAAGCCAAAATGCACTAGGAAACAAACCAGTACCTGCCATTTTGGATTGGGTTCTAATTTGGAAACGAGTACCTATAACTGACTACTCTGCCCTATTCTGTGTGCAAACATGCCATAGCCTGTCATGGCTGTCAAATCTTTGTTTACAGTTACAGTATGTGACGTTAACATTCCTGTCTAACCTTAATCTACAATATATTTAGCCAATCACTGCAGAAATACACTGAAACTCCTTTAATATGAACTGTACACACAACATAACTGGCAAAAGGGGGTGCCCATCTGTACTTGGTGAATCAGTTTCCTATAGTTGCTATACACCATCAAACTGTGTTGAATTTTTTATAGCTGATAACAGAACCCAAGAGAGTCCCAGAGAGTCCCAGAGAGAGAGTGTTTTTTCTCCCTTTGGCTTGTATTTGTCTCAATTGCTCAGAATGTAAAACCAGCTCATAAGAGCTGAAGGCAAAGTACTGCTTATGCTTAAACTTGAGCACACGCCTTTATTTGGTTTTATATCTGCATATTTTGAAAAGTAGCAATCCTGTCAAGACAAAGCCAGGGCGACAGTCAAATTGAGATGGGGTACAACGCAGGCAGTAATTATTTCAATGTACTTAATGCAGTGACATACTTTGAAACTCTCACAGGCATTACTCAAAAATACAATGCAGGTTGAAAGTCGACAGCTTCACAAATAGTAACAGTCTATTAATTCAAGAGCCTCAGACGCCCACTCCCCCCTCCCCACACCTCCGCTCATCTCCCTGAGTTCTGTCATAAGCCAAAATATCTACTGTTATAGTTCCCACAGTCCACTCCAATCAAGGATCACTTACAACGGTCAGCTATTCTGCAGAAAATCTCATCCTAGAAAATTGATTTCAAAACAGATTTGCCTATGGACTGTTTTAATAGTTTAGTCAGCAGTTAGAATAGGAAGCAAACATAAAAATAGCTGTTTCTTTCTTCTGAAGCTTGGTAAGTTTGTATACCACTGGTACTGGGGCAGCCGTGGCCTACATGGGGCAGCTGTGGCCTACTGGTTAGCCCTTCGGGCTTGTAACCGGAGGGTTGTCAGTTCGAACCCCAACCAGGAGGTACGGCTGAAGTGCCCTTGAGCAAGGCACCTAACCCCTCACTGCTCCCCGAGCGCCGCTGTTGTTGCAGGCAGCTCACTGCGCCGGGATGTGTGTTCACTGTGTGCTGAGTGTGTTTCACTAATTCACGGATTGGGATAAATGCAGAGACCAAATTTCCCTCACGGGATCAAAAGAGTATACATATACTTATACTGACAAACGCTTGCCTCAAAATCCCATGTTACACAGAAAGTATGCTATGATTGCATATCATTTAATTAATAGTCCATTATTTGGCCTAATCAGATCTCACTAAAAGAATAAACAACATAGTCACAATGAACCTCATTTATTTCTCATGTCCAGCAAATGTGAATGAAGTTCCTGTAAACCTGACATCACGCAGTATTTTAAAGTGTTTAACATTTTCAATGACCCAACCATATTTGGGCGACAGGATATATGCATTATATCTCTACTGCCATATAATGCTTCATGTACTACCAGATTGGTCCATTTAGAAGTGGAGGTTTATAGACTACATGACACTTTCTGGAAGTGGTTGCCCGTTTCTACAGCATGTGTAATCGATCATGTTACTCTAATGACTGTCCATAATAGTAATATTCTTTATCACTGGCATGGTCCTATATGGCTATACATCACTGATTTAAGTCCCAGGAACAGGGTTGCACTCAAGGGTTTAAGCATACTCATGTGTTCCAAGTGGTGAGCTTACCATGAAATCTTCTGTGGATGTGCTCACAGGTTTCTGTGTGTTCCTGCATCTTCATTTGTCGGCCTGTGTTGCTCAGTGGAGTCTAATTTGCCCTGGTAGTACTGTACACCTTTCAGAAGACAACACATTTTACATGTGTCTTCCTCCATGTTAAACAGACAAAAAATGTGGCTTTCTCCTCACACTTTCTGCCTCCCATAGGTAACCTGGAGAGACACCACGGCATGCACAGCACAGATAAACAATGTCATCCTGCAGTTCTCTCTTCATGCGCTCCAAAGCCTATCTTAATGTGTATGTGTAAACATATCCTCGAAAGACACACTCGCTGCAAAAACCCTGGCAGCATTGCACAGATATTTGCCTCTGATCTGTCTCAGGCAACCTCAGCCCTTTTTTTCTCTCACCAGTTTGAGGCTCAGGGAACCTTAGACTCGAGGATTGGACATCCAGGATGCAAAATGCAGGTGACTTGGTAGTGGAGCAGAGAGCCAGACACCCGTGACAGAAATGAAGACCTCCACTGGCCAATTCTAGTTTAATTAGTATATCTAGCATTTAACGACTGACAGTACAGCGTTTAACCACTGACAGTAAAATAAAATTGAACACGAGTCAGATCAAGCAGTGAACTTACCGTTATCACACCCTTGCAGTACACCAATTAATAGCATTTATAATTTGCTGATAAGAAACTGCTTGAGATTGTAATTAATGATGGATATCCCTTATTACGGGCTTTGTGTTTGAGGCATGTCACTGTGGCTTGATTAAGGCATTCATTGTATGTATTCTATCACCACAAACTGCTGTGGCTTTCTTTAGTTCAGACCATATTGAGAGCAGACATAAAGCAGGGTAAATTTGCTTACTAATGAATCCACCCATTTGCATCTTCTCTCCAGAACATCCCATAGTCTCTGGAGAAGCAATACAAGTCTATGTAAAAAAACAGATACATAAGCTATTCTTGAGGTAAAATAAGCCCAAATATGATGATAATGCTGTCAGCCTACTGTAGGCTAGATTTTTAAGCAAATGTGTATCGTATAGCAGCATTATAAAAATGTGTACATAGTTTGACAGATCTGAAATTCTCATTACAAATTCGACAGACGGTCAAACCGCAGGTCTTAATGTATGAGCATAATAGTTACATTCTCTTCTGTATCCTTCTCAGAGGGAAGATAGCTGTTGTGTTGCAAATTTACTGTCATTCTAGTGTGTATGCATACTTATCAGTACTGTTCCTATAGGCTACTGTTCCTATAGGCCTATCTATTCTGTTGCTTACATGTACAGTATAACATTAAGACGGTTGGTGGCTAGCTGCCCCTCAAGTTCATTTGAAACGGAACGTATGTATGAATATATCTGCATATATTTCCACTAATTTAGGTAAATTTGGCAAGTTCAGACGTTTATTTCTCCGTCTCTAGCCAATGTTGAAAACAGGATTGAGTGACGGTGGTAATATGTTCCACTTCTTACCTCTTTGACAGTCGTGAATTCAGTGCCAGCATCTGACGTGGGTTTGCTCTAAGTCAAACCTTTTGACATGAGTTTTGAGTCATTGCTAATGCAACTCCTACCACAATTAGGAACTTCCCCCCTCTATTGATTCTGTAGGTCTTTGGCTCTTGATATGAGTGAGGTGTCACAGTGCCCCCTAATGGTTATTAGGGGTACTGTGTGAGACTCCCAGTGAGCCTTCATTCTTCTCAGGAGGAGGTTGTTCTAGGCGGGTCGAAGACAAGCCTTTGGTAACCACAGAGCATATTTTTCCGACTCCATTGATTCTCTCTCACACCAACAATCAATGCATGCCTGCACTATCTCTTTCCCTCGTTTTCCCTCTTGCTCTCACTTCCTCTCTTTCCTCTCCCTCTCTCTCTCTCTCTCTCTTAACAATATCTGGTTACTCTGTTCAGTGATCAGTTCATGCATTACACAAAAATAAAGCTTGTCCTTTTTCAACTTTCTCATCTCTCGTTGCTCCTTGTCTTTCTGCCAGAGCCCTCTCAGTAGAGTCCTCTTTTTTCCTATTGGTTCACCAGTGTCCGACTCACTGGCCGCACTCACTCAGTCATCATCTAGGCACTGTACGATCTGAACCTTTTATGATGGTCCGGTTGATTTTTCATTTTTTTGATACTGTGAAAGAACTTACAATTAAATTGCCGTTTACAACACTGCATCAACCATTTGTGTCTCTCACAGCCCATAGAAATAGAAATCGTGCAACTCTCCTGATGGCAAGAGAGTGTTCTGCTTCTGTTTCATTGTTATCATTTGAGAGACAGAGGTGGAGGCAATCAAAGAGAAAGAAAGAAAGAAAGGAAGGAAAGAAGAAAGAAAAGGAAGAGAAAGGAAATAGACAGGAAGAAAAATGAAACCTATGCAATATAGACAGATAGCTGGCTCTCGTGAATCAAGATTTGAAAGCTTCAAACAAACACTGATGGCCTTGAAGCGCAGGAACACTCTCAAAGAACAAACTGACAGTAGGCTATTGTCAAGGCGCAGCCAACGCCTACAGGCATAATGGTTTCGCAGAGGTTGAGCAGTATGCGAACGCCCACTCAAACAGACAGTTCCACAGTCAACAAACATCCATGTCTTGTCAAAAGCCTAGTATAACTTCACATTTGAAACTGCATAATTGAATACACTGCACAAATAAAGAATTAGAACACTGAAGTTGCAACATGAACACTGCTTGTGTGATCAATCAGACAGGTGATCAGAAACAACAGGCATACTTGTACCTTCCGAGGGACATTCATTTTGAATTGCAATAGAATATTAATGACACAATAATGAAACTAAACAAATCAAACGTTCAACTTTCAAATCAACATTCACCTTAAACACTGCGTGATTTCACAAAGTGGTAGATTACCATTACAATCTCCAATCTCTGAGAAGCTTCAATATTTGCTTGTACAACCTCACTCTCCAGCTAGGAGTGATTCCAAGGTCAACCTGGAAACTTTCTCAGTCGTAAGACGGAATGAGAGTTGTGACCTCCCACCTCAGTTCACTCACTCTCGTTCCCCATGTCTCAAGAAAAGGTGAGCATAGCCCAATGAGCTCCTTTGTGTTTTAAATTGCCAGTTTAATATTAAACTATTAATTTGCCATAATAATGTACTCCTCAGAAAAGACAGTCTCATCAAGAAATGTGGTGGTTATGATGAATTACTAATGCATTAGTAATGTGAAAACATGAATTATTGATGACCAGCTGACCTGGAATGAAAGAGGTCTGGTTCTATGGTATTGCTGGAGACAAGTGTGATTAGCACTCTACCCCCTGGCAGAGATAGAGGTGTGTGTGTGTGTGTGTGTGTGTGTGTGTGTGTGTGTGTGTGTGTGTGTGTGTGTGTGTGTGTGTGTGTGTGTGTGTGTGGGTGTGTTGTGAACTGTGAGGGTAACTCAGTGTGAACACAGACATGTGAGTGTGAAAGGGGAGGGGGCTGGTTTGATTATGAGAGTGCATGATTATGTGTATGTATGTATGTATGTATGTATGTATGTATGTATGTATGTATGTATGTATGTATGTGTGTGTGTATGTGTGTGTGTATGTGTGTATGTATGTGTGTGTGTATGTGTGTGTATGTATGTGTGTATGTATGTGTGTGTGTCTGTGTGTATCTCCATATGTGTTTGTATGTGTGTGTGTATGTGTGTATGTATGTGTGTGTGTATGTGTGTGTGTCTGTGTGTATCTCCATGTGTGTATGTGTGTGTGTCTGTGTGTATCTCCATGTGTGTATGTGTGTGTGTCTGTGTGTATCTCCATGTGTGTATGTGTGTGTGTCTGTGTGTATCTCCATATGTGTTTGGTCATGCAGTTGTGCCATTCTCTGCTGTCTTCCCTTATGTATGCACATGTCCACTTTAAAAAAAAAAAAGAATAAAATGAACAAGCCAAAAAATGCTGTGTCCTTTGATTAGTTGCACTCTTCCAGAGCTCTGGGATCATAAAAGTAGAGAGTTGGGTAGGGTGATGTGTGTGTGTGTGTGTGTGTGTGTCCGTCTCTGTGTGTGTGTGTGTGTGTGTATGTGTGCGTGTGTATGTATGTGTTGGGGAGGGAGGCTTAGTCTGAGGCTCTGAGCAGGTGGCATTTGTGCTCGGCTTTGTCTAACTGTCTTTCAAGCCGTCATCTCCGTGATTGCGCCCAATCACGATAAGTGCTTACCATTGATTCAGTGCACTCCCACCTTCCAGGCATTCAGTTCCATCAGGTCAGTGGGGGAAATGAGGTGGGGCTGCGGGCTATTATCAGGTGCTCTTTATCTGATACCAGCAATTCAAACCCACTTTCCTTATAGATTGTAGCTTATATTTCTATTTATGTCTATGGCATTGTTTGGTGAGGGATACCCTCACTACCAGCAGCGCCACCATTTTTCCCTTCTCTCCTGTGTGAGGGTGGTATTAGCTTTATTATCTGTGTTTGTCTGTGGATGTGTCTAGGTGTCTGTGAGAGAAAGGGAGGCAGACTCAGTAGAATGACTGTTTGTTTACGATATTTGAAACTGATCCAAAGCAGAAAACAAGCGAAGCCGAGGCAGACAGAAACAGATATGGACATTAAGAGACAAGCCGGTCCTTGTTAAAGGCAGCCAAACAATCACTTGAAAAATGATTCAAATTGTAACTGATTATTGAAAGGTGCATTTTATCCAATTATTTTTGTTCACACCATTCAGCTCTCTGCACAGCAAACATACAGCACATTAAAGGAGTTCCACCAGAGTTTTGATTAAAACATTATCATGGATCATTTTAGCAAGCGTCGCAGCGATAAATAATATTTCATTGGCCATTTCAATTATTCCAATGACATACAGTGGTGGCTTGGCTTCATAATAAGACCCATACCACAGTCTTAATAAAACATAATTTCACAAACTGGATTATATGCCCTGGGTTTTAAAATGTGCCAACAATTCACAGCACCCTGGCTGTGTCAGAGCCAGTGCAGTATTAGCAGCTGTTTCTCTGGGCTCCAATATCACCCAAGCAGATGTTTTTGTTGGAGCCATTTTGTTTTGCTGACATATCCAAGAGCACAAATTGAGCAGGGGCAGATATTTCATGGACCAAATCACATGTGAGCAGATGTTGCTCCTTCAGACAATTATACCCCATCGCTATCAGCGAAGGCTAAGTGCTCACTTGTCTTCACTGTCACGACAAGACATAACATTTTTTAAAATGGGCTAAAAAAAAGAGACAGAGGGCTCTGGCTTTGACAAAAAGTGGTGGTGGTGGTGGTGGGGCATATACTCTCTCGGCTGTAATCTTTCCCTGTTAAACAGACAGACTGGTCTGACAAGTGGTGCAGCACCCAAAGGTATAGTGCACTTCATTTGAATTCAACACACTTTTTGTAATATTTGGCAAAATTCCCCTCACGTTCTGGCAGGTATTGATAGTATATGCTCTTGGGGGGAAAATGGTCAAAATGCCCAAGCCAACTGGGTGGTGGAAGGGCAGAAGGGCAGTGGCTGGTGGCTGGGGCATGGTGAGGGTGTGGGGGTGGGTGTGATATGGGCCACTGTCAATCATGTGCCCTGGCACAGGAGTGAGAGAGGAATCTGAATTTTGTAAAGTGCATTTCAAAACAGCATCCCATTGTTTCTTTGTGCCCTTTTTGTGATGAAAACCAATGATGTGAGACCAGGTGAAAAGCCTCCCGTCAGTCCCAGTGATTTCTGTGTTAATGGGTGAACCTCTCTTTCTTCTGCACTGCAGAGGAGATGTTCTGTGAAAAAAAACCATGCTCATGTCACAAGGGAATACAGTGGAGAGAGAGCGGTTGCTTGTTAATCTCTAATTTTGATAATCTCTCTCTCTCTGATAAATCTCTCTTCCTTGACACTCCACTGAGACTGATTGAGCACCTGAGATGGATTGTAATCAATGTGTTTTGTGGCTCCTCTCAGTCCCCCTTCTGCTTCCACACACACACACACACACACACACACACACACACACACACAAACACACGCGCGCACGCGCACACACACACACACACACACACACACACACACACACACACACACACACACACACACACACACACACAAACACACACACACACACACACACACACACACACACACACACACACACACAACCTCTCCTGTTTTCTCTCCCTCCCTTTCCTCCCCTGGAAGAAACACTAGCTCTGACATTTAAGATTTAATGGAGATTTATGAAGTGTCCCCCCGACTGCCTCTGGTGTTTAAAACTTTGGTTCAAACAAACGAGATACTTAGCTTCCTGTAAATCCATTATCAGAGAGTCGGGGCTGCTGCAGCAAGTTTGAACCATAATCTCCTTTAAGTGTCATCAGCTCTCCTAGACAAGCCACCATCTGTCACCAAAAGATAAATCACACCAAGGCAAGTTTTACAATGGATATTGTAAGCCTCCAAAGAAGCTGTGTTTGATTCTTCTCTCTCTTTGCTCTCTCTCTCTCTCTCTCTCTCTCTCTCTCTCTCTCTCTCTCTCTATCCTTACCCTGGCTACAACATGAAAACAGACTTAGCATTTATGACTTTTTATGGCGTCTGCGTCTGACTTCATGTGGTAAATAAATTGCATTACTTTGAGCGCAGCATTGAATTACCTGGGATTGTGTAGCCGCCACTGCTGTTCCAGACATTTTTTTATGGCTAGACAACTAAGCATAGATGAATTACATATTAGGCCAATGTCTCCAATGGAGAAAAAACATTCAATAAACACACACTGTGTAAGGACTGCAAGTAGGGACAAATGTAATACTTTCTCTGTTATTAACAGCTGATATGTTGGGTAAATTAATTAATGTTACCCAGTTGAAACAACACGTGCGACACTCGGCTTGAGATAATGGCTTGTAGGAGCAATATAATTAACACGTCTACATGCTTGGTTTCAGTCACAATGAACAAAATGTAAAAATGAGTTTCAAATAATGTTTGTCTTTCATATCCTACTCATTATCACATGATTAACGAGTAATTTGCAATAGTCATCATAATATAATTTTAAATCCATAGAACTTTGTTTGCATTGTGGGCAACATTAACAACCTTTACATTCATGTAGAGCAATTATTCGAATGCTTTACCATTTTAATCTGGAGGAAAATAGTCTCTTTAAATTTTCTCTTCAGCAACATGTGCTTGGATCACTTCCTATTTCAATCACAAATATTTCATGGGTATTTGATAGTCTCATTAAACCTGGATAGCCTGAGGAGACCTTTTCATCACTACGAGTTGGTGGCAATCTAATCACTGTTGATGGGACAGCCCTGTGTGCTTTATTCTAAATAAAGGAGTTCTTGATGGACTCGTCGCTACAAATTATAGTTTTGAAGAGTACACCTTAGCTTTGTAAAGTCCCTCGGGGTCTTTTTTGTTGTAGATTTGTAGGCTGTGTGTTTATCGTCTTTCCACTGTGCAGTAATTAGAATGTCAAAAATGTTCGCTGCTCGACAACAGAGTTATTAAGATCCTCAGTAACCATGGCAGCTTCGACTGCAGCTCATAGCCAATTCATGCGTTTGTATTTCAAGGTCTAAAATACTTTTTCAGAGAAGGTCACCCCAGATAAGAGGTCAAATGGCTCAAATTTAGCCTGCAGTGTTTGAAGCTATTTTAATTGAACCCTGTCTTCTACACACTGTGTCTCTGCTAAACCTTTCTGGTTCAGCCATGGAGAGACCACACATGATGTGTGTAGCATCCAGGCCAACAGTGGAAATGACAGTGGAGTGAAACACTGTGCTATTGGATTGAGTCACTGGAGTGTAGCGTGCGCGACTGCCTGAATACAATAGCTCATGACATGGAACATTCCTAGACAGTGAAAAATGAATTTTATGAATATCCACTACAGACACACATCACAAATAGAACTAATTATCAGACTCTTGACCTCATTCTGCCTTTCCATTTCTCTCTCTCACACTCTAGCCTATGTTTTCTTGTAAAATAGTGTGTGTGTGTGTGTGTGTGTGTGTGTGTGTGTGTGTGTGTGGAGCAGAAGGAGGACTGAGAGGAGCCACAAAACACCTTGGTTACAATCCATCTCAGGTGCTGAATCATAGACTTACCTACCTTTTTACCATTGGCTTTCCCAAGTTTCTGAAGTTAGAAGCAAGTTTTAAACACTGTAGCATATTGACAGGGTTGATTTGGACAGAATTTTAGCCTGTTAGCCTAAGGTGTAATTATTCATGGTGTTAATCCAACTCAATTATTAGTGTTGCTGTGTAAATTACTTTATAGATAATGCTATAAGTGCTACAGCCTTTAAAAGTTCTATATGTTGTTTTGGAACTCCATGCTCATATTTATTAAAAAATTGCTCCGCTTGTGACTTGACTGTAAAACAATTTCATAAATTATGATTGACCTCACTCAAGTCTGAAAATCAATGGAATAATATCATGACTGAACTGACCCCTAGCCTGCTCTGCCCAAGGCCCCACACGCTTGCCAGACATTTGTCAGACACCCTGAGGGAGGCGGCCTCGACCTTTTGGATTAGGATGACTGGGACTGCTCTGCCTGTGGTCGAGTTAGCATTAGGACTGACATCAGCTGGCCAAGTGCCCCTTGTCACGCAGACAAAGGCATGTCATTAGGCAATAAATCAGCCCGAAGATTGAAAAAAAAAAAAAAAAACTTTCATGACTACTTTCATGACTGATCCATGGTTTTTTTCCTGTTTTGGATTTATTCATAGTGGCATATCCTTGAGAGCTGGCTAATGTGCCAAAATATTATAATTTCTAACAGTTCTCAGTTTTACTTACAGTTTAAAGTCTCTGTTTCCATTATGTATTGATTTGTGTGTCTTTGTGCAAAAGTTTGTACAATGACATAGCTGCACAACTTCCATTCTTTGTGGAAGAATATATAAAATAATAATATATATCTTTAGAACACAATGTTCTATAATGCAGTTTTAAGAAATGGAGGACTCAGGGTTGGGTATTATTGTGAATAATAGCATAATTACTGTGATCTTCATCTTGCCTGCATGCCTCTCAAGTTCAAACACTTTTTGGCCTCACCAGAAAAAATCAATCAGGAAAATTCATGCTTCCATTGCTTTCAGATTGGCATAATAACCGATCTCTTCCAAAAACTCAAAGCTTGTACTGAGTCAGGCCAGTCATACTGTATGTGGAGTGAGTGAGCACATGCGTTCCATGTATTAAGGAGGTGCTATGAAAATTGTATGTACAGTAGTATGCGAGAATTTGACACCTGGACGAGTGTGAGACCTGAACGTACTGTTCCAATAGACTACAAATGTCCAAACCACAACAAGGACATTTAGCGTGAGCACAACTTATCACTTAAAGAATGTTCCCTTGTTCAAACACCATCTGTACGTTCTCTTCAAACATATGATATCTCCATACATAATAGTTAACCCATGTGTGTGTGTGTGTGTGTGTGTGTGTGTGTGTGTGTGTGTGTGTGTGTGTGTGTGTGTGTGTGTGTGTGCGTGCATATATATTATAGGGGAGAGCAAGAGGGCAGTCTGCTTGCAGTTTGTGTGTCGTGTTACGATGCAAGGCATTTGGTTTGTGGCGTTACTCCTCTGTGTCTCCCAGGCCCAGGGGCAGCCCGTGGACACCAATGGGAATGAGAGGACCAGCCTGCTGGAAGTCATGGCCGAGCTGCGGGACCTCCAGGCGACCGTGAAGAAACTGGGCGAGGTGTCCATCGCACAGAGCAAGGAGCTGACGGCGGCGCAAGCCGCGGTGTCGGCTGTGGAGGCACGTCTGCAGGCCAGCGAGAGCCAGGTGGAGTCGCAGCAGGCGATGCTGGGGGACCTGAGGGTGAAGCTGAACCAGCAGGAGATGCAGCTGGAGTCCACCCGCCAGCAGTTGGGAGACCTGAGAGAGTTCAACGCAGGTAGGGTCAAGTGACACATGTCTTTGTTGATGTTGTTGTTGGACACACTGGTATCGATCTGGTAACACAGGTCAGGTGACTCTCTCATGTGTTTTACCCTGTGATAACTGTGTGAACACAAATTAAAATGCTGGAGAAAATGCTAAAATTAAGGACAACTGCTCTGAATTTATGTGGCATGTGAAATGGATTGATTAGTAATGGTTCGGCCTTTAGAAATTGTAGGCTGTCTGCCTCACACACACAAACACACACACACACACACACACACACACACACACACACACACACACACACACACACACACACACACACACACATAAACACACGCACACACACACACTAATTAGCACATGCCATACACAAATACTGTATATTGAAAATATTCATATGATCAGCCTCCCCTCAAGCTGTTAGCAGAAAAAAAGTGCTGCTTGATGAATACCCGTTGGCATCTCAAAATCGCACCTGCTATTTTTGACAAAGTTCAGCTCTCACCTGTTTGGACGTGCAGCTCATTACGGCTGGGATTATAAAAAAATCAATCTTCTTGAATCTCGAGGAAATTATTCCCCAGAATATCAAAACATTCCACGCAGCATGTTACCAGTGAGGATTATAATCAGTGAGTGAAGTGACAGACCATGTGCAGCACTGCTAAGGTGCTTCTGCACAAGAATTTAGATCTCTTTTCCCAGAGATGAAGGTGCTAATTTTATTCATGAAATTCATATTAGCTTCATTTTCCACCGTCACATCTCCCAGCCAGTGTATGTTAGACCTAGCCACTAATTGTGCTCCATTTCCAGTTGTGGTGTGACTGGAGGTAGGGTGTGTGTGTAAATATTCATACTTCTATTATCACCTTTTTAGTCATGGATGTCAGACTCAACACCACCGAGGTGCAGGTGATGGGGCTGAAGGAGGTGTCTGCAGGTATGGTGGGCCAAGGAAACCAGGATCTGGTTTGGGGTCTGGAGTGATTATATGCAGTTTATATGGGGTTAAATGGGAAAGAAAGCTCTATTTCATATTTCTCATTTCTTGGAGTACTTAAAGGTTGTATCAACAATTTCAGGCCCAAAAAAGGCCCAAACATAAATGATCACATTCATCTAATCTTTCCTAACGATCCGCTAGCTGCCTGCCCTATCAGCAGGCCGTCAAAAAAACGTATCTCTGTAAGCAGCCTAGGCTCTGAGATCTGTACACAAAAACAATTGCTACCAACAAGGGTTGGCAACCCCTCAAAAGCAAAATAAAATGTTTTAACCAATAACCGACGAGATGTTCATTTAGGAGAGTTTTAATTGCACGGGAGGGAGGGGGAGGGCGTAGCGAGCTAGCTCTGTTTGTTTGAACATCAACAGAAGTGACGTATCCCCGCTATCGTTGATATAACCTTTAAGGTCATTTATAATACATTAAATGTTTGGGGTTTGCCCATTTTGGTTGCATTTTATTTCAGAATATTATGCTTTTATAAACATATTAAAAACATTTCAAACCTTAAACACCAGATAGTATCTCTAGTTTTGTGTATCATTCACCACTTATATCATATCAGATGGCATCAACATCAACATTGTTCAGATGTTTTCTTTCCTCTGGCTTTGACCCACAGCCCAAGGCCTTGAGATCGGATGTGCAAAGGCCAGACTGGACGTGAGCGAGAAAGACATGAAGGAGGTTAAGACCCAGGGTGAAGGTAAGCCTTGGGTGTAAACCTGCAGCCTAGCTGCGAGAACATGCTCACACTCTATGTGAGCCCTTGGCATGGGAAAGGTGGTGATGGTTCTCTTCAGTCATTTGTAATAGTAGATGCTATGACAGCTGTCGTTAAATGCCATGACAGCATAATGTTACAGGTTAATAAGAAGACGTTGAATAACAATGAGGACATTGCACTGTGATTTGGCATATGGTGTTGGAGAAACCTTATGACAGAGTGGTCATCTGGTGGTAATGGTGGGGAGGGAGACAGAGTAAAATGTTGGTGGACAAAGACCATCTAAATGACACAACCCACTGGAGCAGTGTGATGAGTGTTTTTGCTCTATAGCCCAGGCATCCAAAATCAATGCTCTGGAGGACCGGTCAAGCTCAACGGAGAGCCAGGTGCTGGGACAGCAGGCAGAGATGGGGGGAATGAAGGATGAGATTGACGACCTGAAAAAGGAGATTTCTGGTAAAGTCTAAAGATACTGTATGCCGTCTTTTTCTGCTTCTTCTTCTTCTTCATTTTCTTCTTATTCCTCTTCTTCTTCTATCATTAATACAGTCATGAATAGTTGATCATTTATTGCATTTGTTGTATTTATTTTGTTAGTGTGATTAAGCTTTCCTTTTGATATTCTTAATGAAACATGGCATGTGTTGATATATACACATGTATACCGGTACTGTCTAGAGTTGCCATGCCCAAACTGTCACTTCATTCATTTTGAATTGGAAACCCTCCATTAGTGCTTGTTTGCATTAGACGCATCCTAAATGTAAGTATAGGCTCATTTGACATTTTAGGTACACTCATATTTCAGGAGATTATCTGACAGCCAAGGGCGTAGGTTTGGTCTCAGCATAGTGGTAAACATGCTCCCATCCAAAGTTTTTTTTGAAACATCAAAGCATCAAATTCAAAATGAACATATATTTTCCATGAAATAGTCAATTTTTTCCATTTTCAACATTTGATATGTTGTCTATGTCCTTTTTGCTGCAAAATATGGGTGTACGAGACTTGTTTATTATCACATTCTGTTTTTATTTGCATTTCACACAACGTCCCAACTTTTTTCTGTTTTGGGGTTACGTAACAACCCCACCTCCTCCATTGCCCTTTCTCACAAATGTTTCACCAGAGTCAGATCTACTTGACCAGTCAACACTAAATGTGGTGATACAATGAGATAGGCCTTACCTTGTAGCATGTGTATCGGCAGGTATAAGTGGAGAGGGAGTCGTGGTGGATCTGAAGGCTGACATTGAGAGTTTGAAGAATGAAAATGCAGGTAACAACAAACACAGTAAATACTGGTACTGTAGCATTTATGGAATATATACATGGGGAAATATTGTTTAAACCATTCATAACGATACTTATACGCTTACACAGACACAAACACAGACAGGCATAGACAGACAGAAACACACACACACACACACACACATACACACACACACACAATACACTATAATGGCACAGATCTACCTAACCCCTTACCCCCTGTAGTTAGATAAAATAGAAGAAAAAAAACAGCCAGCTGAGCTGGTCACTACCGGTCATCTTGACTCAGTTTGCGACCTTCTCATTATTTCAGCCCAGGCTCTGGAACTGAAGGCTCTGGGTGACAAGAGCAGCTCCACGGGGGTGCAGGTGGAGGAGCAGCAGGCCGCTGTGCTGGAGCTGAAGGCCACCGTGGAGGGCCTGAGAGGAGAGAACGCAGGTCAGGCTCTGGACATGGGGTACATGTGTTTCGGTGTGTGTGTGTGTGTGTGTGTGTGTGTGTGTGTGTGTGTGTGTGTGTGTGTGTGTGTGTGTGTGTGTGTGTGTATTTGTGTGTGTGGTCAGGGGGCTTGAGTGAGTGTGTGTGTGTGTGTTTGTGTGTGTGTGTGTGTGTCTGTGTGTGTGTGTGTGTGTGTGTGTGGGCAGGGGGCTTGAGTGAATGTGTGTGTGTGTGTGTGTGTGTGTGTCTGTGTCTGTGTCTGTGTCTGTGTAATGAAGGTTGAGAGAGATTCAATATTACAAATTCAATATGCCATGAACCCCTTTTAAAAACTATGATTATGTGTCTATCGCCCTAGGTGAGTAAATGTGGAAATCTTTACACCTCAGCTAGAATGCAGAGGTTTAAAAACCCCTAAATATTTAAATATAAAATAACATATTTATTGTCATAACTGTTATTTAACAAAACAAAAATCTGACAACTCACAATGGAATCTGGTGTGTTTGCCTCGGCAGAGCATATTTTACCCACTTTTGACTGATTAAGTTAAAGTTGACTGGTATTTAGAAGACAAGACACTTTCCACTTTTCAATTCCATTTTAGCAATGTGAGAAGCATCTATAAGCAAGCATTATTTTCTTGGATGTCTGAAATATTTTATGTCCTGGTGGCGTTTTGTTGGTGAAGGTGTGGGAAAGAAGTATTAGAGCAATCTGCTCTTCCCGAAACATTCTGACAGTTCTAAGAGGGGGAAACAAATTGGCTTGAGGAGATATGAATCTGTTTAAGGCCACCCAAAGTTATGATATGAAATAACATATGGTGTGGCTACAACACAAGAGAACATATGGTGTGACAACATAATATCTTTAAAGCATTGCAAAAACCTCTCTCTGTAAATCAGTTCACATAGATAATAATTGAACAATATTGTTTTTTTTAGATTTATAAAAAAAGTGTTATTTCTCTTGGAATCCTTGTGAAGAAATAGGTTTTGAAGACACTCAGATTTAAGTATGTGTGTGTGTGTGTGTGTGTGTGTGTGTGTGTGTGTGTGTGTGTGTGTGTCTGTCTGTCTGTCTGTCTGTTTGTTTCTCTGTCTGTCTCTGTGTGACTTGACAAACAAACACAAAAGGTCCAAACGCGTCTTTTTTTCACTCACTTATCTCTGCAATGCCTTTCTTTGCCGTGACAGTATCTCCCACCCAGTTGTCAGCTGAAACATTTATTGTCTGCAGCCCTGGTGGGCAGTAACAGCACATAATCTCTCCCTGCTCTCGGCTGTTCCTAGCCCAGGCACGGGAGCTGACAGCGTTGGGGGAGAAGTCCAGCGCCACCCAGAGTCAGGTGGAGGTACAGACGGCTGCCGTGGTTGAGCTGCAGGCAGAGGTGGAAGGCCTGAAAGTACAGACCACAGGTGAGACAACAGTGAGCGGCCTTACGTAATCTACAATGGCCGAGGAAAGTGTTAATAGAATTAATGTTGAGCACATTTTTTTTTTAAATATGTGAATCTAAATATAAAATAGAATGATTCAGTCAGGCAGTTACTGCTATGATAGATACAGTATGATAGCATAGTAATATAGCAAGTGCAAGCAAGCGAAATAGCAAGTGAGCCTGGGGCCTGCCAAGCAACTGTGGGAAAATACTAATTTTAAATGTAGTTGCTACCACAGACATTGTTGCATATCTCAAATTATTCCCCAGTGCTCAGACCCTGAGGTCAGAAATGTGCCATGTGTTAAGGTGTTTCGATTATATACTGTGTAAGTGGTTCCTGGAGGAAGACAATATTCAACAACAAATCTTCCAAGGCCAAGTGGAATGTTTTAAAACAACATGGAGTTCGCTCAAGAACACAACATCAACAAAAGCAAATCATTCACTCAAACTATCAGGTGATTCCACCACTATTCCCAAACACTACTGCATTTTTAACAAAGTCTGCACCAGGCAAAGATAACATCTCCATTTGCACAGAACAGCCTACAAACACCCATGCCATGCTTGATCTGGAGATAAAAGAACTCATGCAACTCTCTGATATGTGCGTGTGACATACACACACACACACACACACACACACACACATCTTGTCTGCTCTGCTGTGTTCCTACTAAGCCTCTCTCTCTCTCCCTGTCTCCTCCCCCCAGCCCAGGCCCTGGAGCTTGACGCGCTCAGTGACATGGCGAACTCCACGGGGAGCCAGGTGGCAGAGCAGCTGATTACAGTGGCAGGGCTGCAGGTGGCCGTGGAGACTCTGACGAGCCAGAGCTCAGGTAAAGGGATGTGACTATGTGGTACTCATTGAAGCTGGCAGTAGACCTCTGAGAATGTGTGTGTGTGTGTGTGTGCGTGTGTGTGTGTGTGTGTGTGCATGTGGGATTGTGCAATGAGAATGCTATTCATTGGATTAATTTTTATTAGTTCATTTTATCTTTCTTGCTTTTTAAACAAGGTTAAGCATCTATCGGTAGTTAAGATATCTGCGAGGTGTATAAATATGTGTAGGATTCATATCATAATAAGTTAAATCAAGTAAAACTATAGAAATAACATTAGCTGAGTTTACCAAAGCACTTTGTGACTCATGAAAGTCGAAGCGCAAAAGGTCATTGGTGTTATTGGTGACACTTCCCTCAAGCCCACATCTTATTTTATTAGCACAGTTTATTTTCTTGACATAAAAACCGTGTTATATAAGTCACGGCCATTTTTAAAGGCATATATGAGTTCCTTGCACTAGTTTGCAGAAGTTCTCAGGGCATAGTGTGACTCATGCAAGTAATAATTGTGGGCATGGAAAAGGCGTACAGAATGAAATCAGAGTAAAACATAATCTCCTGCCTGCTAAACATCCCATCCAGACGGTTGCATTGTCCGTGGTGAATTACAGCACACTCCGCAAATTATGAGAGCCTATAGTGTCCACGGACATTTGTTTTGTCTGTGAAGAAAGAGCCGGCGTGGTCAATTACATTCCTTCCTTGCTCTGTTTTCACAAGAGAACGAAAATGAGAAATATTTGCGCCGCGCATTGTGCCCCAAAGTTATGCAAATTCCCCCCACAAATTAAATGCCAACAATGGAGTGCATTTCCTTCTTGGTTTTGTGTGGCTGTGGGTGATTGGCAGCTGGAGTTGTTTCCCATTGATGTGATTGCAGCACTGGACGCAGAGCTGGAGGCTGTTGATATGAAGGCCACCTCCGTTGAGATGCAGGTTGGGGAGCAGCAGGCTGCAGTGGTGGAGCTCAAGGCGAAAGTAGAGGGACTGCAGACTGAGAATGCAGGTAAACACACACACACACACACACACACACACACACACACACACACACACACACACACTCATGCAGACATACACAGACGCACACACACACACATTCACTTATAGACTCTCTCTTTCTTTCTTACGCAATAACTCTCTCACCTACACACACACACACACACACACACACACACACACACACACACACACACACATTACACATTCCGTTTAACTACCGTATGTTTTGGAACATCAACCATGTCAGAGGTATGGTGAGTATACGTTGAAAAGGTCACAGAAATGTCACCAATTACACAGACTGATGATGCCCTTTTGTTCAAATGGCTGTTTACAGCGCAATGTGCTTATGAAAGCTAAACACACTAAGAGCATCGGCAACGTCCCTCTGTGAATTAAGCACAGGGAACTTAATTATAACGATGTAGTGACACCACTGTGCTGATAAGTTCCTTAATAACTTCACAGCTCAGGCCACAGAGTTGAAAACACTTGGTGGTCAGTTCACAGACCATCAGGGCATGCTCGATACACACGCTCTCATCATGACTGGGACGTATAAGGCTGTGGAGGTCCTGGTTAATGACGTTGGTGCCCTGAAGGAGCATGTCGCGGATCTGGTAGATGGATCTGGAGGAAGCTCTGGAGGTACGGTGGTCTGCATGCCCAACATGTGATTTTACCACTTTGATGTGAAGCTACAGTAGGAGGATAAAGGTCAGGTTTTGAATGGGGTTGTGGAAGCACATCAGTTTAGTCCATGAGAAATGCTAAATCAATCAGACGTTAAAGTTAACGATTTGCACCAATTAACATTCTCTCCCTGTCCTCTTGTCCTGTCCATCCTATACTGTACGTTTCACCTACACAACTCACAACAACCTTACATGTCCCATGTGTACCTCACACGTATCACTATTAGACTTGATCACACATACCATACGTATCACTATTAGACTTGATCACACATACCATACGTATCACTATTAGACTTGATCATATCAAGGAATCAACGATCAAAGATCTGATTAGATTACATTAGATTCAATCTCATTATCATTGTGCAGATAATGAGATTGAAGGGGGGGGGGGCAGGATACAAAGCTAATGAACTGCAGTTATCATCTAACCAGAAGAACAAATATACAGTAAATATAAGCTTGCAGGCTATAAACAACATATGTACAGTTGATTATGTATCGTAACATTACTTGAACTGTGTAGGTGGTTCTGTCTGTAAAACGTGAATAGTGCACATGACAAACAGAGTGGAATAAACAGCACAGTAATGAGTGTAGTGATGGTGGCGTGGAGAGCAGCAGGGTCCCAGCCTCAGGGAAGAGCCTCCTCCTGGGCCTGCTGGTGCCGGAGCGGAGCCTTTTGTACCACCTGGCACATGGGAGCCCAGCCGACCACCCAACAACATGGCCACAGGGATTCCCCCAAGAGCTTGATGTGTCGTGATGTTTTCATCAGCAGCAATCCATTAGGCTTTTTTTCTCAGCAGCATCTTTTGTGTTTCCCATGATGCATCAGCCATGGTTACAAGACATTTTCACCTTAACTGACATCAGTTCTGAGACATTTATAAACTTTCGAATGATATGTTACTGTAATGTTTTTTTATTTTTATTTCTCTCTCCTGAACTCACAGGTGGAGCCGTGGTGGCCTTCTCAGCTGCCTTGGGCGTCTCCGGAAAGTTTGGTCCTTATAATTCAGAACATGTCATCAGGTTCAAAAATGTCATAACTCGCGTTGGCGAAGGCTATGATCCTAAGACAGGTGTGTACTTGTGTATTTCGTCATCTATGCATTGTTCAGATCATAACAGACAGAATATAAACTTTCCCTCAAGCTATTTATAAAATGTTGTGTGTGCAGTTTGTGTTTGTGTGGGCATTTTTATTTATGTGTGTATTTACTTACACATATTGTTGCTGTGTGTGTGTGTGTGTGTGTGTGTGTGTGTGGGGGGGTGGGTGATTTTTTGGGGGGTATTTTATGTTTGTTTGTGTGGTCGTGTGTGTGTTTCTGTTCCATCCCTCTCACAGGCATTTTCACCGCTCCCATCAACGGAGTTTACTACTTCAGCTTCACCACCGCTGGCGTCTCCGACTACTACAGCCGCGGTGTGATCTTCTACAAGAACACCACTCAGATCAGTCACGCAAGCGAGAGAAGCCGCAATGATGGCTATGGCCACGTGACTAGCAGCGCCACACTGCAGCTGGTCAAGGGCGACCGCGTCTACCTCAGCCTCAGCCGCAACTTCCAGCTCCACGATGACAAGAACAACCACAACACCTTCAACGGATTCCTCATCTCCTCCAACTGATCCATGTGTGTTGTTGAGGGTTTTGCCGTGGATGTATGGTCAGAGTAAAGCCATCTGAAGTTGCGTGTGAAGTGTTGTGGATGAATATGACGTTCCTCGTGTTCTTTGCAAAATAAATTCAAGTGGTTTTCTGAAGGGCTGATTCCTGCTTGTGTTGTTATCTTTTCTCACCGAAAATCTTTGGATCCGTAAAGTGTTTGGGCCAGTGGTGGCTGTTTCACTCCCATTTGCTTGGTAGTTCATTATCAGCCAATTACAATTGCCAAAGAGTTTTTTTTTTATATGAATATGGAAAATATGGCACATGCAAGTAACATGTGCAAAGTGAAATCTTAACACTTAAATCCTCCATCTAATCATGTCCTTGCTTCAGCTACCAGGAGAGAGCCATTTACATCACCAGTGCGTCATTACTGCTGCCTCTTTTGATAACCTGACCTGATTCTGACCACTTATACAGTTTTCTGATTGCTTAAGCACATTTTTTGTAACTATTGGCTATTTTTGCAAAACTCTACACACAAATAAGAAAACCTTTCAACCAATCAGCAAAACATTGTAGTTCTCACACACCTTCGTCAAAATTATGTTTTCGTATCAAACAGTAAACACAAGCCATCACATTAATAAGCACACAATGCGCCAACTACACTGATGGTTTTGCTTTCTCTGTGCACAAGGTAGGCTATGTCAGTTTGAGGTCATACTTTCCATAGTTCTGTAAACATACAGGGATCCAAACTTCCAAGTATTGGTGTGTATTTACACACATCAAAACAAACACAAGTGTGTTTTTCCAAGTCAAAACACGAAATAGCAATTTTACTGAGACAAAAAAAAAAAAAAAAAAAAAAATCAGTCTACATTGTGCCGACTCTCTCAAAATTTTGTCTACATCACATGCAATGTCCTCTAGTCCAAGGCACCAGGGAAAATATCTTCTGGAATGCCGTATCCAGGACTGACATGATGCCTGGTCAATATCCCCACATGCCTCCTCCATGTGGGGATGACCAGGCTTGGAATTTCACCATTCTGGGGGCAAGGCCACTTGGCCTTCAGTTGGGCATATTTGGTGGGGGGCACCAAGGCCAAAGTTAACTATACAGTAGTAGGCTATAAAAATGATCAAAGTTTTATTTAGCCTATTCACTGCAGTAGACCTGCATCACTGTATGAAACATTACAAAAACATGAAACATGACATATTACATAGAACTGTAAATCATCTGATCATCTAATATTTACAGATATCTAGGCAACAATTATTTTATATTTGGCCTGTTATAAAATCATGTATTGAACAATTTAACCACAGTTCAGCTTTAAGAAACTCAAATAGCCTAGATGCGGGAAGATGCTCTGGAACGGCTAACTGTACAGGGGACCAGGGTTCTAAATTAACTTTTTTGATCACCAGCCAATGTGACTGGTAACTTTCTAAAGTTACTAGCCAATCAGAATTTCTATTAGCCAATTTTTTCCCGGTGAAAATAAGAGAATTATGAGTTTATGAGATGAGTGTCACTGAATGCATTTGATCATTGTATTAACATTGTTGGCATGAATACATACCACAAAATATACACAGAAAGTGCACTTCATTTCATGTTTGGGATCTCTATCTATCTATTTCTCTGTCGATATCCTCATCCCCTGCTTCATTCCTATTCTCGCCCCTATAAGTCTGTCCCAACCACTGCCGCATTTAGTTTAATCTTAACTTAATAAAAAGGAGATATTAATTATTATCAACAATGACAAGCCAGCTAGAACCTGCCACTCGTTTTCTCTCCCTCTCCTGCACACTCAGACTCGTTCTCAATTAAATGGAGTAGCATAGGGCCTATGTTCAAGTTGGATCTTTATAGAGAGGACCCGAAAAGTATCATCTTTATGTAACATGCTGTTGGTGCATGTTGACATTGTATACTTTCTCTAACAAGAGTGAAAAACAGTTTGCAGTACAGCTACTATTTATTGGCTAAATGTTGGTCCCTCCTCTGTCTCTTGGTGCCCTATGCACAGTGCGTGATGCGTGTGGTGGTGGTGATAACTGATCAGGCTACCTTTTTAAAACTGAATATTTTCGCCCACAAGTTCCTCACGTTCCATCTTCAGCTAACTCCATAGACAATAAAATGATCTGCTTCAGGTTTTGCGGTCTCCGTTACATGACATCAGCCCCCCACAAAGGAAATAGCTAAACACAATGCGTTAATTGCGTTAATATTTCGTAATGCATTATGCATTTGTGTTATGTACATGTGTTAGGTACTTTTTACTTTACTTTACTGGCTAACTCCCTCCTCTTTCAGTCTATGTTCCCTGCTCTGGCTCCTCGTTCTTCTAATTCCTTGTGTTTTCTGGTAGACGCTCCCATCGTTTCCATGGTCTCTCGCGCTGGTTTCACTGCAAACTGCGTGCAGCCGACGTAGCATTACGGCACAGTGGTCATGGGAAATGTAGGAAGTACTGCCGGGGGATATATGACCGAAAACCGAGCCTTATGTATCATGCATGTAATGCCTCATGCATCACCGGCCAAACTGGCTAGTAAGTTTTTATTAACACCCGCAAAAATGAATTTTAACCCGCATTTGGCGGGTTGGCGGGTGTTAATTTAGAACCCTGCAGGGGACTGCTTTACACCTCTGTGTTCGGTAAGGTCTGCTGTTTATTCTGATATATGGTTTGTCGTGTGTTAAAAGAAGGGTTCGTGAAGTATTCCACCGAAATGAATGGGTTGGGAGATCATGGGACGCAAAACCTTAAGTAGAATGTATGATTAAATTGAATTATATTATTTACTTTCCTCGCGAACCCTTCAACTAAGCAATTATCGGGTAACATCGTTTAAAAGCTGAGAAAAAGCTCTTTCATGTGATACTTGTGATGTCTGTGTGATGAATAGGCTACTTCGCGAGTAGTTCAACTGAGATTAATGGAATTTGGACGCACTTTCTTTCTTCGCTGTCACTTTCTCCACTGCGCTGTGAATGCTAAGATTATTTTGACAGGCCACACAGGCTAAATAAAAATTATTATTAGTATAATATTAATAGGAGGCAAAGCAGAATATTGAACGCTATTAGTAGGAGGCAAAGCAGAATATTGAAAGAAGGGGGCACCAAGGCCACCATGGCCTGTAAACCTGATTTTCAAAGGGGCCTCACGGCCAACGCAAGCCATGGCCGTCGTGAAATTCCTACCCTGGGGATGACGGTCATAGACCTTCCAGTGCCAGCCAGAGAATAACTCTTCAATTAGATTCAGGAATGGAGAGTAGAGGGAGGTTGAGTACAGTGAAGAGAGGGTGATCTGTAAACCAGTTGTGGACCAAAGCAGCCCTATGGAAACATTTCGGCTCAAGTTAGGCTGAACCCGTTGGCCAACATCCCTCAGGGTCATTCCATGGTTGATTACATGGTCCACTATTGTAGCTCTGATGTCATCAGTAATTCTGTTTCTTATTCTTCTTATCCCCCCCTTGTCCTCCTCTAGCTCCTCCTTGTCCTCTTACTCTAACTTCACCTCATTGTCCTTGTCGTCCTCTCCCTCTCGCTTCTTCACCTCCGCGTCCTCTTCCTCTTACTTCTTCACCTCCACGTCCTATTCTTCGGCCTCCTCTAATTCTTACTCTTCTCACTCTTCCTGCTATTTTGCCAACTCTCTGGCACACTTTCTCATGTGAAAACTGTTTTAGATAATTAGTTCACTTTGCAATCAGCCTAAGCACTATAAATAAGCCACAGGTAATGTACAGTGGGTACAATGGAGGGAGCAGGAAGAGTGAATAGAGAAAGAAATAGCCCTTTTACAGACAAAAGAAACAGTCCACATGTGGGATATTGTCATATCAGGCCTGGATACATCATTCCAGAATATATGTTTCCTGGTGCCTTGGACTAGGACATTGAGACGGAATTTTTAGAGTGATGACCTGATGTAGACTGATTTGTTTTGTCTCAGTGAAATGGCTATTTTGTGTTTTGACTTGGAAAAACACACTTGTGTTTGTTTGGATGTGTGTAAATACAGTAAACACCAATACTTGAAGTTTGGATCCCTATATGTTTACAGAACTATGACAAAAGTATGACCTCAAACTGACATAGTCTACCTTGTGCACAGAGAAAGCAAAAGCCAGGTGATTTTTATTCACACCATCAGTGTGTAGTTGGTACATTGTGTGCTTACTATTGTGATGGCTTGTGTTTACTGTTTGATACGAAAACATAATTTTTACAAAGGTGTGAAGAGTTAAGCAAGGTGTGTTAGCTTTTGCAAGAGAACTACAATGTTTTGCTGATTGGGTGAAAGGTTTTCCTATTTGTGTGTAGAGTTTTGCAAAAAAAAAAGCCATAGTTACAAAAAATGTGCTTACAGTTTTTTACAAGATGTAAATGTGCTTACAGTTTTTTGTGTGTGGAGTTTTCAAAATAGTGTATTTGTATGTGTATAGATTTGCTAGGAGTGTGTTGATCATTTGGAAATTGAGTGTAAAGCATGAGTTGTGTTTACAGTTCCGAAAAAAGAGTCTTTGTGCTTTTAGTTTTGCGAACTCAGTGAGTGGTATTAATAGTTTTAGAAATTGTGCTATAAGAATCACTGTTGTGTTTAAGCATTCAGAAAAAAACTGTAGGGGAGAGTGGGGTGATTGGTGCCAGTGGGGAAGTTGTGCCACCCCCTATTTCTAGGAAACCATAGAAGAAATTGGTCATGTGACCACACATTTTTGAAGACTCAGCCATTTCAATCATCCTGCAGAGAAGAGAGCCTCATTGCATGAGAGGTAAGCACATTTAAGTTAAAAGAACTGTTTTTTGCCTTTCAAAGTAAAATTTCTATGATCATGTTTTTTTGATTGTTGTGTCAAAACAGTTATAGACAAGTTTGAAACATTTCACACATGTTTTAGTGCTTTGGTAAGCTACATTATAAATCTATACAGCTAGCATGATGTTAGCTCATATCTGATGGATGATGCATTTTTTCCAAAATGGTGGGGTTGGGGTGATTTGTGCCAAAGGCCCTGGGTTAAGTTGTGCCAGTGGCACCTCCACTTATACTCACCCCCACATTTAATTCTTACATTTTATCACTAAAACTATGTGACATTCTTAATTTTAGACCAAAAATAGAAATATACCATCATGCCACAGAGTTATAAGAGGAAGACAGGCAGGGCATACTGTACGGAGAAGGAGCTGGCAGAACATATAAAGGCACTAGGAGTAATGTTCTAACGGTCTAAGTCCCATGAAATGCTGTGAACTTCACACACACACACATTGACCAGGAAGCCTGGGAAGGAGAGGGGGAACATCATCTCTAGGTAGTAGCAGTGGCAGAGTTGACATCTACACAACCACATCCAACCACCTAAATCTGCTGTAAACTTCTCTGATCAACAAAACTTTAATCTCATTTCAGGTATGACTTCCCTCCACACAAGATCTACAACATGGATGAAACTGGTGTGACAATGGAAAATGACCTTTGATGTGCTCATGTGGCGCAATAGGCTTGTAGAAACTTGGCCTTTGATGTTGTAAAATAACTTTAAATAAACCTTAAATGAGTAATTTTGTATTGAATTTGTCTAGCTTTTATAAAGCATTACAGTGTCTGAGATCAAAATATACTGTTTTACTTCAATAATCGATGGCACAATTTACCCCAATGCATTCTCTTCAAAGGCACAACTTACCCCGCACCCCGGAAGTTGTGCCACAAGACCACTTTTTTTCCGAAAACTATATCTCTTAAATACTATATTTCAGATTGAAAGTGATTGTTCCCAGAGATGCACCACATCCTGAAATATATTCATATTGTAGTTGGAAGCATTACTATCATGGCCTCCCTTTAAAGTCGCTTTAAGTAAAAACTGGCACAACTCACCCCACTCTCCCCTAATATTTAATAATAAGTGGAGTTATTGCACTGTTCAATCCCTGTATTGTTCACTTTTGAACATACCAGAACAAAGGTTCCAAGGGAAGATTATATTTGAACGCTTCATCATACATCTGACATAACAGTTCCACACATATCTCAGGAGATGTAAGTCATTGTCATTAGTCATCATGGACTTAAGTGGAACACTCACACCACAACGTCAGGGTTTGTCAGGACAGGCCTCAAAATTGTTTCATAGCACGGCAGCTTGTTTGAGTATGACGCAGGTTGTTAAGGGTGTCATGTTTGAAGGTTGTTATATCTTTGAACACTGACTGACATGATGACTAATGCTATGACATCTACTATGACATGTTTGACATTGTCACAACAAACTCATAATCGCAGGGGGTTCAAGAAAATAATTACTGTTCCTCTCCCTTTAAAAAGTAACAAGTAAAAGCATACACTTTCCTTCAAGATATTTATTTTTTTACCTGGGCAAATCAATCACTGACACTCATTAAACAAAACAGAGCTTACACAAACATGATAAAACTCTAAGACAGCATTTGAATTGGGTTTTAGGCACGCACGCCTGTGCAGTATAATATTTGTACAGCGTCTTAAAATATTTAAATGTGACTCCTGCTTCGCAGAGAGTGTGTGGCTCTCAATCACTTACTGCAGAGGGGGGAGAGAGGAGAGAGACAGACATTTCATTATTCAACAGTAGTTCACATGAAGAATGGCACTTCAGGCCCAGCCAATCCTCCATGGCCACAGGCTCACAGTCTCTCACACACACACACACACAAACACACACACACACACACACACACACACACACACACACACACACACACACACACACACACACACATACTCACATCTAATTCTTAACATCAATGATTCACCATTGTGCAGGGACAGGGCCGTCCATGTCATGGAGTTGCACATCGACCGTCATTGAGTCTCTACAGAGACAGTGAAGAAAAAGTAAACCTGCGTCAAGATGTTCTGATGGCATGTTCTAATGATAGGGAGTGTGTTGTGATTGACAACTGATGAGCAGGAAAGCAGCCCTGCCCACTGCAAATTGTTAATACACACCAAATTACAACAGCCAGAGGCAATAAAGCTCTCTTGTAATATGGTGGTGTAAAAACCTTGATTATGTATTACAACCCATGAGAGAGGCAAAGCTATTATGATGTGTACCAGACTTTACAGGGCTTGATCGTCATCATACTGATTGGCACTTTCATAGCAACAGGGACAGGATGTGGTGAAGAAGCTTGCAGCGCTATGTCTGTGTGTGCATATTTTGTGAACACACACACACACACAAACACACACACACACACACACACACAGCTCAATCAGAGCAACTTTAATAGTTATCTTATTACTTTTACATTCAATTGCCAATCAATTTACACAGATTTTCTTGAATCACACCTTGCAAACATCAAGGAATGATTTAAAGAGCAGGACTGTAAAACAGGTGCAAGTGCATTACCATCAATTTAGTAGTTAAAGTTTGTAGCACGAACTGCACGCTTATCATCTTAATCTCTCTCCCCTGATTGTGGAAATTGCATGTAATCTTTCAAGTAAAGGTAATGAACACAATTGTAGAGTGAGATTAGGTAAGAGTGAGGTGGTTCTAACCAGAACGGCAGGGCTGGAAACGGTCATGATTGCTACAATATAAAGCTGGGAGGTGGGGGGGGGATTAATGGCGGTGCTCGTAAAAAGTACATGAAATAATACTTCAAGAGCCCTAGGATGAGCTGTAAATTTTTTCTAAGTGAGGAGATTCACAGGTTTAACTAGATAAGGAAATATATTGTGGATTCAAACACATCTTGGCCAATCAGTTTTAAGGACCAGAGCTGTTTTATGAGAAGTGCTAAATAAGAATTCTCATAACTCTAAAATACAGTGTGATCCATCAGCAATAATATCAGGCAAAATTGTATCTCATCCTGAAAGAAAAAATAACTCATGCAATATTGCAATGGCTGAATGCACCTGAAAACAGCAGTCCAGGCATGTTAAATAGCATAGCATGGAGATTACTCTGTTTTACATTATGGGAAGCCAACACCTGAAGCAAGGTCTCTCATAGACTAAAACAAGACCCTATGCATAGTCGGTCAAAGGACATTTCAAATGGCCTTATCCCCTTTAGAGGGCCTGCTGCAAGAGGCCTCTCAATCTTCTAAAAATATGACCATTCAAATAGCCCTCCTTAATGATTAACCATGGATACAGAACCAACATGTATATTAGGGGGACAATATTGAGGGCCCATTGGCTTCCTCAGTTCATCTGGTTAGTCACGCATCTCAGCTCAGGATGAGGGTCGCTGTCTTCGTTGGACTCATGCTTTTAGCGTGCGCATCGGCATCACAAGTCAAGAGAGGGAGGAGAGCCGTGAGGAGGAGTGTGGAACATCCACAGGATGTGGAGGCCCGAGTGGACGTCCCCGCAGAGGGTAAATCTGACCTCCCGGGGGAGGTGAGGGAGCTGCGCGCCCTGGTCAGGGAGATCGGTGAGCTGGCCGTGCAGCAGAAGATCGCACTGTCCGCCACCCAGGTGGACTTAGCCCAGCTGCGGGCCGCGGTGAAGGCCGGCGAGAGCCAGGCGGATAGCCAGAGGGCCATGATGGTGGAACAGGGCATCCAGCTGGGTCTCACTGCCTCGGAGGTGAAGGAGCTGGACGGCAGGCTGGAGGTAAGCGAAGGTCAGCTGAGGGAACATCAGCCCAGACTAATCGAGCACGCAGCACAGCTCAAGCTCCTCTGGATGAAGCTGAAGAGCTCTGAGCTTGAGGCAGATGAGCTGAAGATGGCTAACTCAGGTAAATGCACTGGTTGTGTACGGAAAAAGTCTGATGCGCATGTAGTCATAGGCTGAAGGACCGATTTAACTACTTCCACTGGGTGGAAAAGAGTATGGCCCCATTGAATGAGAAGCATCTTTCCTCTTCATTTCTTTTGGGAAATTGATTTCATTTTTTAAATAACTGTGAGGATAAGATTCAAGAAGCTCTTTAAATTTCAGTGAAGACCTTTAAAGTTATGTGTTTTCAGTAATACTATTTCTCATCAATACCGACGCTCTTGATTTTTTGCACATTTGAAATGCAAAGTGTTTTCAGAGCTGAGGGGAGAATGAAAAAGCAGTGAAAGCATAATAAAAATTAGATGACCATTCAACGAGGGAATTTGTTTCTGCAGTTTTGGAGACCATGCTGAACGACAGCGAGAGCCTCATCAAAAAGCTGAACACCGTGAATGAAGGTAATTTAATGACAAAAAAGCAATTATGCATTTCAAACCTAGGAGGAAATATGTATTAACAAACCGAGTGCTAATGAACTGTGGATTCTGTTTTTTTTTTTTATTTCTTTATCTAAGGACAAGCCGTTCAGCTAAAAGACATGGAGGTTAGGCTGACCGCCAATGAAAATGAAGTGGAGAGAGCGAGGAAAGAGAGTCAGGGTATTGTATAAAGAACCTGTAGCTTCAGGCAAACATGATATTGTGAATTTCTGAGAGCTTTTGAAAGGTTTGTACACCAAAACTTGAATGATTCTGTGTGTGTGTGTGTGTGTGTGTGTGTGTGTGTGTGTGTGTGTGTGTGTGTGTGTGTGTGTATGTGTGTGTGTGTGTGTGTGTGTGTACGTTAGCTCAAGGTCTGGCTATCAGTTTCCTTAATGCGAGGCTCAACATCACCATAAATAAGATGGAGACACAGGAAGCCCAGGTGGTGGAGCTGAAGGCTGACGTGGAGGAACTGAGGACGGGAGGTGCACACACACACACACACACACACACACACACACACACACACACACACACACACACACACACACACTACACACACACACACACACACACACACACACACACTACACACATACACACACTACACACACACACACACACACACACACACACACACACTACACACACACACACACACACACACACACACACGCACATATATATATATAGAGAGAGAGAGAGTATACAGGGTTGTAGTGGAGGCTAAACGCAAGTAAATGCAGTTTATCCACCTCCACCTCCACCTATATATATATATATGTTTCAAACATTTAAACAAGTGGAAGTATGGCGCGGATTTGTTGAGAGATCCTGTTTCCTTGTTCTCTCCTACATGTGTTTGAAGGCTCAGGACAGGACACTGGTTTGAGAGCTGTGGTGGAGAAACTGAAGAGTGAGAGTGCAGGTAAACAATTGGTCCTCCCTCCACCTGAGATTGTGTACTAAAGCACCTTCCCTGAACCCCGCTCCTAAAGTCCTACACCCTTGTTATTAACCTGTCATGTCATGTCCTGTTATTACTGTATGGTTGATTCCCAGTGTTCTGACTATTATTAAGTTACCAGTATTTGTAAGAACCAAAACATCTCATTTAGATGCAATAAAAGCATATGTGAAATAACTACTAATTATACCATACAGCATCTTCCATGATGTGATAATGTTATACATCATAACATGGTTATCTCTAAGTTAATCACTTAAACTATTAAGTAAATCACTTAAACTAGTTCAGACAACGCAGACATATTCATTGCCATACCACTGTTTCATCCAATATCATTCATTTGTTTTAACTTGTGTGGAATTTTATTTTGGGGATTTAAAT
Organism: Alosa sapidissima; assembly: GCF_018492685.1. NCBI lineage: Eukaryota > Metazoa > Chordata > Actinopteri > Clupeiformes > Clupeidae > Alosa > Alosa sapidissima. The sequence continues at coordinate 28,660,286 of NC_055961.1, read as the reverse complement.
CCTATATGATCTCAAAGTAGAAATAACAGGTTTTCCACAAACACCTGACCCAACTATACATGCTTTTGGACAGGACTAAACTAAACTAAAGTCATGGAAGTGCTGAAAGCATGAGGGGTACTGTATGTGACTTGAAATGTTGTTTTCGTCGTAATTTTAGTTCAGGCTTTGCATCTGATCTCACTGGACGTGAGGCAGAACATTACAGAGACCCAGCTGGATGACCAGGAGATAACGATGACGGAGCTCAGGACAGAGGTGAATCTGTTGAAGAGACAGAGTTCAGGTGAGTGATAATATAAATAAACTACAAATACACTAAGAGCTACAGTGTTTTCAGGATCAGCAAGTCATGAGCAGCTGAAAGAAGAACTGAGCTTGTTAAGTGCAAAGTCTTTAAAACTGCACCCAAACTTTCTTGCCATGGCTACTATGGTTATGTATGTGATTGCAGATCAAGCCTCAGGCTTGGAGGAGCTTGTTATCATGTCGAACACCACCGAAATCCTCATGGAACAACAGCAAACAGTCATAGTTGATTTGAAGGCTGACTTGGAGGCGCTGAAGAGAGAAAATGCTGGTGAAAAACCTATTTAATTCATTTTATTCCCAAATTAATTTTATTCTTCAAGATTTGTTTTTTGTGTGTGTGTGTGTGTGTGGGGGGGGGGGGGGGGTTACTGAACCACACATCATGTAATGTGTATTTTAAGAACTTGACCCCCAAAAGTAACATGAAAGTCACAAATCAAATGGGTTTTATGATAATGTATTCACTGTGGAAGCTAATGGTTTCAGCTCAGGCATTGGAACTGATAGCCCTTGGGGACAAGAGCAGCCAGATGGAGGGACAGATGACTGTGGTGCTGGACCTGAAGGCTGAGGTGGACACAGTTAAGAGAGAAAATGAAGGTAAAAATGTGACCTTTTGAGGAAAATCATTATTGCCTCTTGTTGAATTTCTTTTAATGTGAGGTACTTGGGGACTCCCATTATAATATATTATTGTATTTGCCTTGTCATCAGCAAACCAAACTGCATTATATCGCTGAGATATATTGCATTACATATACATATTAATATTACTTGCCTTGTCATCAACAAGCAAGCCAAACTGCATTATATAGCTGACATGTACCACAAGTCAGAGTCATGCTATTACTTTCAAGAGAATGATAAAAGGTTTTGATTTTCTTTACTTACAAAATGTGAGAGACTTAAATGAATAAGGCTCCATTGACTGATTCTGATGTGTGTGCTGAGCTGTGTATGAGATATACAGAAAAAAGAAAAGAAAAAAAAAATATATATATATTCCAAAGGAGAATAATAGCTGTATGGACCATTAAACTTTTGTTGTTTTGAAATCAAACTACAAATGCCAAAGTTTTATGTTTGATCCCTACCTGGGGTAAGGTTCATTGCACTTTGCTTTGATTCCCTTTGAGGTGGACAGAAAGCAGTAGTTTTGAGCTGTCATGTCGAGACACTGCCAGCCATGGCCTATATCACAGAACAGTGCGTGAAATGGACAATAAAGTCGATCAATGTCTGGAAATTGTGTCCCACCAGCTCAGAGTATGGAGCTGGAAATGCTTGATAGTCGATCAAATGCCATAGATGCCAAGGTGGAGGGACAGCAGACTGTGCTTGTGGACCTCAAGGGTGACGTTGAAGAGCTGAGGAAAGAGAATGCAGGTAAGGCATGTCAGATTGGAGAGCTTCTAAAGCAATATCCTGACTGAATGTAGTGCATGTGCATTTGTGTCCATGCATGTAGAAAGGTACATGAAGCAAAGGATTAGTAAACACACAGTATGTTGCATTCATACTGAGCATTGTGTCATAGACCTAAACTAAAGTATACATTTATTTGTTTTTTGCCTTGTTTTGTTTGTTATAAATTAGGGATTTATGCATTTGACCAATGGCATCAAAGAAATAAAAACAAAAAATCAATCTCTTTCCATATTCTAAAAGGAAGCAGAAAACAAAGAATTGTACTCTGCACAAAATGTTCTGGTAAATGATGACACAATTTCATCTCTAGTTTAAGTCACAATACTTGAACATATGCCATGTCCTAGATTAAATGGGCAACATGAACACACACACACACACACACACACACACACACACACACACACACACACACAGACTTCTGCCTCTGGTGCCACGACATGCTACAATCATTTGACAACTTGCTTTTCGTTCCCTGGATTTTAGCTCAGTCCAATGACCTGCAAACTCTTAGTGCCAAGTCCAGCACAGCTGAGATCCAGATGACCGAGCAGCAGAGTGCCATGCAACAGGTGAAGTTTGAGATCGAGGAGCTCAGGAACAACAACACAGGTAGCAGCAGCACTCTCTCAAAGACACCAAAGCCACAGGACACACACACACACACACACACACACACACACACAAGAGAATGGACCTGAACGTCCTTGAAACTAAACTGTTCGGACATGAGAACAATAATGCGCCCCATGAAAAGACAAAAGGGAAAAAATGCATATAAAACAACAGGTTGACAAAAATCACCTGCAATTCTCTTGTGCAATTTTTATAGGTTTCTCATCGGAGCTGACTATAATCACTGACATTGCAATCTTGACTGAGATTTTGGTGAAGGAGCAGCCGCTAGTTGTGGTAGACCTCACTGCAAAGGTAGAGGACTTAAAAACTGAGAATGCAGGTTGGTATAATCTCAATGCAGGTTTGAATAGCGATTGATTTGGTTGCTCCAATATGCAGACACACTGCTCAAAGCAGAGACACACTGTGCATGTTCCTTTACCTTAAGCAGTTGTGCTTTTGGCTGTCAATCATATTCCTATTGCGAAGTGTTACCAATGAGTCAGCCGGTTGCAAATTTAATGCACTGTGTTGCAGCTCAAGCTCTCAGCCTTCACAGCCTTCTTCAGAGATCACAGCCCTGGTCGAGAAGCCGAGCTCTGCTGAGAGTCAGATGGAGACACAGGGGATGTAGGCTGGGTGAACTCAGCCTGATCTGCTGGTGATTTCTTATTCGCCCTGCAGCTCAGGCTGGAAACCTGTGCATCTTTTTCTGCTGCTTCCATTACAATTTTGCCGGGACCCATCACAAGTTGGCTTATCCACCCGGCGCGCTATTGGCAGGTTTAAAATGATGACGGTAGCGGCGCTCTGCAAACGTCACCTGGTTCGTTGGTCAGATTGGTGAATGACTATCCAATTGCGTACATAGTCATTTGAACTATGCCCATTGATCACACCTCTTGTGCAGTAGAAAATACATAGCGGACTCCCCAGACCAATGTTCAATCTTAAAAGATTGAGCTTGGTCTGGTAAAAGCCAGACTACAGGGGATGGCCATGGCACAGCTAAAGGCCGAGGTGGAGCAGGTCAAGGATGAGAACACAGATGAACAATAATGAGACGCGATCGTGTGGTGTATGATATGACTCTCAGACAGGTTAGAGAGCTAAGCAAGGTTAGAAATGCTTCACAAGAAAATAAACTATTTACTGCTTTCCTCTGACTCATACAAGTCTGGTCAATAGCTGACAGCCATCGAAGACAGCATTCCATGAATATCTGGCTTTTATCAATTCTTTCAGCTGTATATTGATTGATGACGGACATCTTGTGTGTCTTCCTTTGCGGCTGCAGCTCAGAGTCATGTGCTGGACTCTGTTGATGTAAGGTCAAAGGTCACTGAGAATCTGGTGAAGGACCAAGAGGCCGTGGTGGTTGACCTGAAAAACACAGTGGACCTACTGAAGGGTCAAACCACAGGTGCAAGATTTTTATATATATAAAAAAAATACTGTATACGTATAGATCTCAGTGGCACATGGCACAGATCAGAGGTGACATTCTCAGACATTTTGTCAGAGCAAATCTTGGAGAGAGAGGTCGGGGTGGGGGGGGTTATCTCCCAATGCATTTTATTACCATTTAAATTACATTGGCACGTAATGCATTCACAGTTGAATTTGAACTCTTGATCACGACCATCCATATTTATTACATCATCAGTACAGTACATCAGTGTTCATTGCAATGCAGTCATGACCTTCGTGTGACTTTAGAGCAAGCCATTCAACTGCAATTACTAAGCAATAAGACCAGCTCAACTGTTATCTTGGTGGAGGAGCAGAAGACCACAGTGGTTAGATTGCAGACGGCCGTGGAGGATCTGAAGAAGGAGAACTCCCGTAAGTTTCTATCCCCAATGGGACAATTCAAAAGCTTCTGAAAGACAGTTATGTTCACTTTACATGGCTCATACACGGCTTGCAGGCTATTTGCATTTTAAAAGGTCCAGTGATTTGATTTGTGTTTCATGATTAACACTGACATCAAACAAGCAATCAGATTCATAGTGGATGTGTTACATTATGATGTTGTTGTTTGATGTTTCATTGTGTGATAACATCGCAGTCCAGGCCCAGAAGCTGGTGGTCCTCACAGAGAAGACCGGTCAGATAGAGGGACAGGTGGCAGTGGTGGCTGGGCTTCAGACTGAGATTGAAGGACTCAGGGACAAGCATGAAGGTGCAGCTCAGTAGAGCGAAAAAGCATCTCGAAATGTGACGTTCTTTATTGATTGGCTTGATCTGTTGCTGAGAGGCCCATTCGGTTCGGTGACATCTTGAAATGTGTTTCCCCTCTCCTGGCTGCAGCTCAGTCTGTGGAGCTCTCTGACATCAGTGACCGGTCCAGCTCCACTGAGAGCCTGGTGAAGGAGCAGCAGACGGCAGTGGTGGACCTGAAGGCTACTCTGGAGGAACTGAAGAAGGAGAACGCCGGTAACATACTTTGTTAATACGTACATGATACATGAGTACATGTTGCTGTTACATACTTGGCTACTACACTGAAGGCTACTGTATCAGAGTTGAAGATAGAGAAAGTGGGTAAATTATTATAACGTCCTCCAAAAGGGACAGTCAATCTCATCAAATGTGAAAGTTGACCGTACATTCCTTTGAAGCTCCAAGTACATTCTACCATTCATCCCACTTTAAACCGTCTGAGTCTTTACACATTTTACAAGTAAGACTTAATTGACTGGCTCTGTTGCTTCAATACCTCAAAATGGAGAGTTATAATTTGATTAGATGACATTTTGAGCTCAAATACCAACAACATTACGCCATAATCATAAAGTCTATATTAAGGACACTTCTTATAAAATGGGGGGGAACTGTAGTGACAGAGTTGAAGACAGTTGTTGAGACATTCAAGGAGGAGAATGCTGGTAAAAACTCTGCATTATAATGATATAGATACCCTTACATAATATACAAATGACCCTGTGCCATTAGAGCCACATATCCATGTCATGACAGGCCAGGTATGCTGTCATAACATCTTTACAACATGGTTATATTAGCCTTATAAAGTGGGGTTCAAGTAAAGGGTTACCATGTCGTTCACATTGGCCAATAAAGGATGCAGATATTCTTGTCCTTTCAAGCGATACATTTGCTTGTTTTGTTTACTCTGATGCACTCCTGTTGTGCATATTATTTACCTATCATTGTCCTGTGATTAAAGATCAGTCACTGGAACTAAGTGCTGTAAGTGAAAAGACTACCTCCGCTGAGAACCTTATTAAGGAGCAGCATGTCATTATGGTGGATCTCAAGGCTAAAGTAGAGGAACTGAAGAGGGAAAATGAAGGTATTGATTACTTTTGATTAGCCAGTTGAATACAGTATATCAATTACCCATGCCCAGTCACCCATAGCCCAACAGCATGTTATTTGTTTTTCCTCACATTTTGTTGTGACAGGTGCACATTAATTTTGCTCTCTCGCTGTGTTTGAAGTTCAGACCCAGGAACTGGTAAATCTTGGAGACAAGACAAGTCAAATGGAAGGACAGGCGACTGTGGTGTTGGACCTCAAGGCGGAAGTACAGGCACTAAAAACAGAAAACAAAGGTACACTTTATTTTATATCATTAGTGACATACATCTCATTAATTCTGTCTAATTGTCTATATAATAATATAAATATATGAACGCAATTATAGAGTCACTGAAATGTTAGAAGCTTGAGGTGTAGCTCTCCGTTTTGATTCAAGACCAGTCCAAGGAGCTCATCAACATCAGTGACAAGTCAAGCATGACTGAGACCCTGGTAAAAGAACAGGAAACTGCTGTCAAGGATCTGACAGCTACAGTTGAGTGGCTGAAAAAGGCGAACACAGGTATAATATAGCACATCTTATATGTTTTTTTTTTTGTTTAACACCAATTCTAAAGTGGAGTGGAGTGGTTTATATGGGTATTTTATCTTCCCTTCAAGCGCAATCTGCTGAGATCACTATCATTAGTGACAAGGCCAGCTCCACCGAGATTCAGCTAAATAAACAACAGACTGTGGTGGTGGACCTGACTGCTAAAGTGGCAATGCTTGAGAGTGAGAATGCAGGTGAGCTTACTTCAAAATGTGTCTAAGTCAATATTCAATCATTTGCACAGTCAAACATGTGCAGACATGAATCATTGTCAAAGTTTTGGCAAAAGAGTTTTATGAAATAACTCAAAATTCAACATTCTGTTCCATGTAATATAACATCACATCACATCACATATCATGACAAAACACAATTACAACACATTTATAAGATCACTTTCATACCCTAGGATGAAATGTAAACATCACCTTTTAATCACCCTTTGCGATTCATCTTACTCTGAGAGTTTGGGATCCTAAATCTGTTGAGATGTGCTCATTCCCCAGGCCAAGCCCAGGAAGGCTACTGTGGAGGAACTGAAGAAGGAGAACGCCGGTAACAAATACCAAGATCAATTATGCATATTGTTTAGAGTCAGACATGCAGATACCTGGTACAGTATGTCACAAGTATTAGAGCATATGATTACTCAATTGTCTCTATTCAAAACTGCTAGCCGCCTCAAAGCTTAATTGCAAAGCCTCACAGAATTCTCTTTTTCTTTCTTTCTTTCTTTCTTTCTTTCTTTCTTTCTTTTTGCCTTTCTTTCTATGTGCAGTTCACTACTGCATTCTGAAATTCTAACCCATTTCATAAAAAGCATTCAAAGACAAAATTCCTGATGTATTATATAAGGATGAAATAGTTGATTTGTGCATGCCACTGAGCCAAAGCTTCTCATTGTACGCCTCTGTCAAACATCACGCTGCCTCGTGGGTTTCCAGTTGCACTGTTATTAAGCTCTGCCTTTATGATTTCAGCCCAGACGCTTGAATTAGGCGTCCTTGCGGACAAATCCAACCAGATTGGAGAGCAGCAGAATGTGTTGGTGGCGCTGAAGGGAGAAGTGGAACAGCTACAAAGAGAGAGCACAGGTAATATGGCTCACATGCTTCTTGTTATCACCCATCCCCGGTAACAGAGCGTGCTCATTTATCAAGTCTGCGCTGTATACATACTCAATGTGAAGTATGCATCCACAAGGGGTGGGGATAGGAGTGGGACAGGCTCATCCATTCTTGTGCAACAAAATGTGGAGTATCATTTATCTAGTTCAAAAGAAGCGTGTGTGTTGCACCATCACCTGTTTTGATGCAAAAGGAGGTAAAGACTATGTGGGTAGACAAGGCGTGCTGAGACGAGATCGTTTCTGTGTGAGGTTGCAGTTGCATTGACATTTCTCCGAATCCCTCAGATCTCTCATTTGGAATGCAAAGTGCTTATTGATGGATGCATTAGCACACTCCTCAGGCATTTTTAATGTAGTATCAATCTATATGGAAAAAGGCAAATCTGACTCCCTTGGAATACACATGCGCATACAAAAAGATGGAAAAGAAGAAGAAATTACACTATGCACTGCACTTATTGATAGAAGTAAATATGCTAGAAAAGGAGGATAGCTAGGGTTAGGCTTATAGAAGTACAGAATATTGATTTGCTCCCACACACAGATAATTATGATAAGACAGCTATTTAATTCTGATATTATGAATTTGCACAGTTTGCAAATGGGGCCCAAAGATTGAATTCACTGTGAATTTCATGAATATCTTCTCTAATCTCCATCTCTACACAGCAGTCCCAGGAGCTGACCGCTGTCAGTGAGAAGTCGAGCACTACGGAGACTCTGGTGAAGGAACAGGAGAGTGTGGTGATCGAGTTGAAGGCAACAGTGGAGGAGCTGAGGAAGGAGAATGCTGGTATGAAATAATTAAGCAATAAGCCCTGAGAAGCCGTAGGTTACAGTGATTTTAGTAAGGGGCGTAGTTAGGTACGATGCACAGCGGAGTTAACTTAATACTTGTGTACTGTGTAAATATTTATGATTTGTCACAAGATGCACTTTGTTAGGCATGGGATGAGGTTGAGGTTATGGTGTGTAGTGTGTTATGATGTGTCCAAGGGCATTACATTATGTCGTGTATTACTTATTCATATGACTGCTCCAATGTAGACATTCTGAATTAAACTAAAGTGATCCATTATAAGGGTTTTCACGTACATCAGAATGTGTCTGTTGCCGTTGTTCATCACAACCTTCCATTGCTTGCATATATTTACTTTACTATCTAAACTAAACTATAAACTATAAATTTTGGTGCTTTCAGCTCAGGCCCAAGAACTGGTGTCTCTTGGGGACAAGACTAGTCAAGTGGAGGGACAGGTGATTGTTGTGGAGGATCTGAAGGCTGAGGTGGAGACACTCAAGAGAGAAAACACAGGTTCAGTACAGCCCACAGATCTCAATGATGCTGTTCTAAAATACAGTGCATTTCATGGATTTGTTTTGAAAAAGACATTCATCATGGCAGCTTCACATAGAAAAGCAGAGCAGAAATGCATGTTGTCTTTGAGTTCTCAAGCATTTGACAAACACTAAAGCACTAAACAAATGTGTTTTTTCCCCAGGGCTTTCAGTGCTGAATGTTCTGTTAAAAAGGACATCAATACATGTTCAAAACATGCTCTGGTCTGATCAATAAGTGGAACAAAAAGCAAACGCATTAGCACACCCAAAAAAAAGACCAGAGTGTCTTGAAAGCCTTTCAAGTGAATGTCATATTTCTTAATTGAATTGCAGCCCAAGACCTGTTGTTGACTGCTATCAGTGAGATCTCAAACTCCACTGAGACCAGGGTGAAGGAGCAGGAGGTGGCTGTGGCTGTGCTGAAGGCTACAATGGGAGAGCTGGAGAAGGAGAATGCAGGTCATTTAGAAATCCTGGAGAAAGAGCACTGTTTTGAAGTCACTCATGGGTGGAAATGAGATGTATTTGACATCTGCAGATTGATTTACCAGAGAAAATAACATTAAGACTGTGTTCATTCTCAATACATCATTCATTTTCATTTCAGGCATATGTGATCATTCATACATCTTGTTTTATCCTGATAGTGTACGACATTAATGGCACAGAGTCTACTGTTGCATAGGGCTTACCTCTAATAATACACTTCATTGACTTTATGGTGTGTGTGGTATTAAGTCGGACATAGTTATTTTCCTGTTCATCTGTTATATCATTATGTGTAGAGATATCAGAGCATATGATTACTAGAGTTTGGAAACAAAATAGCTAGGGTTAGGCTTATAGAAGTACATAATATTGATTTGCTCTCACACACAGATAATTATGATATAATTATGAGAAGACAGCTATTTAATTCTGAGATCATGAATTTGTACAGTTTGCAAATGGGGCCCAAAGATTGAATTCACTGTGAATTTCATGAATATCTTCTCTAATCTCCATCTCTACACAGCCCAGTCCCAGGAGCTGACCGCTGTCAGTGAGAAGTCGAGCACTACGGAGACTCTGGTGAAGGAACAGGAGAGTGTGGCGATCGAGTTGAAGGCAACAGTGGAGGAGCTGAGGAAGGAGAATGCTGGTAAGCCTTCAATGTGATATGATGTATTTTGGCAGTTATACATTTACACAGAAGATGTAAGCATGTTCACAATCAAAAACTAATGAAATGATATTTTATGATTTAAAATCACATGCTTTTAGCTTTGCTTTGGTTGGTGGAAACTAGGTGATAATATCCAAGAGCCTTCCAAGTAAACAATTTAACAGTAAAAACAAGCACCTGCTTCTCTGTCTTGTTATTTATTTAAGACTTATCTCTGGAAGTAAACACCCTTACTGACAAGTCTGACTCAACTGGCAGTCAGATGGAGCAGCAACATGCCATGGTGGTTGATCTGAAAGCTGAACTTGCACAGCTCAGAAAGGACAATGAAGGTAACAGTACAACCTTCTATGTACGATTTGTGAAGGGAAAAGATGTATTGCCATTAAGTGAAAAAAAAACTTTCCTCTGCCAGGTTTGAATAGACTTTTGCACTCGCCTCTCACTTTTTTCACCTCAAGTTCAAAATGTGGAAATAGTAGTCGTGAGTGACAAGTCAAGCTCAACACAGAGTTTGGTGACAACACAGCAAGCTGTTGTGGAGGATCTGAAAAAGAAAATCCAGTTGTTAGACAGTGAAATGCAGGTGAATCAAATGAACTTTAAATCTGTTTTTTATAAAACTCTGAAAATCACCACCATCAGCGATAAGTCCAATACCATGGAGAGCCTTATAGATAGATAGATAGATAGATAGATAGATAGATACTTTATTGATCCCCAGGGGAAATTCAAGAATTCCTTATGTTATGAAGGAACAGCAGACAGAGGTGGTCACTCACCATCAATACCAGAGTCTATGAGCTGGAGAAAAGAGCATAGATCATTTGTCACTAATATCTATGGATATGATATGATTAATTTCTACATCACATATTTCAAAGTATTGTGTTATTGATCTTGTTTTTTGTTTATTTATTGTCTGTTTGTTGGTTGTTTGTTTCTTAAGCCCAAGCCCTGGAGCTCAGTGTTATATCAGACAGGTCAGTACCCAATGGAAATAAGCTTGACCATCAGCAGGTTGAGGTGGTGGAGCTGAAGTCTGCCGTAGACCAACTCCAGGCAGAAAACTCAGGTGCAGTGAACTCACAGTAATATCAGCCAACCTCACGGCAGCATACAAGACTATCTGCATGAAAAGCCCCACTGACTGAAAATGTACACAGAATGTGACTAGGATACTTAAGTGATATTTAAGAAGTTGTCGGAATGAAGGTCTCACAGGTCCACAACTTTCTTTTAGAATTTCAGCATTACAATATTCATGTGGTTCCAATTATAGAATTTGTTACTTGAACACGAACCCTGAAATGTGTTTGATGAAGTCTCTCATTTCGAACGAGGAACAGAAATAGCAACGCATTTCAGTCGCAATCTAAACATGCGGTTGGATGGGATTACAGGTCAGTTTGCCGAGCTGAAAGCCCTTGATGAGAGGTCAGGCTCCACTGAGCATCTCGCTAAAGAACAGCAGACAGCGCTGGGAATGCTCAGGGCTGAATTGGAAGTGGCAAAGTCAGAGAATGCAGGTGAGTCATTGGTAATGCATCCCTATTACCTCAGACCTAAAGCAACCCCCAAAATAGGACTTGTCGTACTGCATATCCAAACCACAATCCCCCTGTTGCCCTCTCTGAATGTATGCTCTCACTTTCCCCATTCATTATTGATATAAGATACTGATGTCAAATAAAGTCAAGCTCACCCAGATGCTTCACTGTTTTGGGTATGCATGTTTGAAATATTGACCACTCTTAGCCCAGTCCTCAAGCCTGGAGGCCCTGGCTGACAGAGCCGGCTCCACTGAGAGCCTGGTGAAGGAGCAGAAAGCAGAGGTGGTCCAACTCAAGGCCACAGTGGCGGAGCTGGGGAGAGATAACCAAGGTATTTGCCACCGCAGAGTGACTGCTTGTGTCTCCACTCGATTTTATAGATCAACAGATAAGAGCAAATCAACCAGAGCCTAACTGTGCAGCACAATAAGAACAGATCCTCAATCATGAAGTTGTTTAGAGCTGTGCATCATCTTAGTTATCGAAGCAGAAGTGCAGCAGGCAAGGACACACATTTGGTTGTGTTTACTGGTTAATCTTTCATGGGGATTTTCTTAAAATGTACTTTTACATTCATGTTGATCTCTCTGATATCCTTCAACCCTTAATTTGAATTTAAATGGACTCTTACTACAGACAACATACTTTATCCTCAATCTGTCTGTATGTGATAGACGTACAATTATCATGTAACACATGCACAAAACACATGCACAAATCATATTTCCTTAACGTTAACAAGCCTTGAAAAACTGAAGGTGTTTTAGAGTAATTTGCCACAAACCATGAAACTTGCATGGAGGTGTCAAGATGTAGGCGATCCCTGAACGCCTATCAGATGACAGGTCTTCCCCCCAACCGAGTGAGGTATTGACAGCTTGTGTATCTTCGAATGTTGCACACAACTTAATGATTTGCAGCTCAGGCTGAGGAGCTGACAGCCCTGGATGACAGGTCCAAATCCACGGAGAGCCAGGTGATGCAGCAACAGAGTGCTGTCACCGAGATGAAGACCGCAGTGGAGGCACTCAAGGCAGAGTATGCAGGTAAAATACCAATGAAAATAAATACACAACAATAATTGCTCATGTCACACTCTCTGATGTGAATGGTATGTTTATGAACTAGTCCACATACCGCACTATAAGAGGATATTGTAAAAACTAAATTGCACCTAACATTTCAATTTCTTTGCTCTTACAGTTGTGCATTTCTTGAAATTATGACTACACTTACCAAAACTCTAAACACAAATCCAAACACTCATTAAACTAGTTTAGCGCTTTCAGGTTAAAGCAAAGCTCTCCCCTCACAACCATTAAACCGTGCTGAAAAATCCAACATTACCATTAGACATAACAAACAAGCTTTAAAAAACACATACAATACAGCATAATATTACACACTGGTGAGATCAAAACACTACCACAATAACACAAATGTACACATTTTCAAGTTTTATAATTGTACAGTACTTGTATAAATGCTCTGTGGTAAAGTTACTGTTACTGAAATTCAGTTAAAAGGTACTACAGTACTGTAAATGTACTATGAATATATCCAACTGATAACCTATAAAAGACTGTGGAAAATAGCAAACATGTTTAATGTATGTTCTAATATACAGCAATGAAAAAAATGTTCATGCATAAAGAAAGGTCTTTGGGGATCCACATGTTCTAAAACAGGTGAACTGATACATGGCACTTGTGTCTATGTAGATTGAGGGTCTGATTGGTGTGTGAACAGTTTTGACACATAGAATTTCCAGCTGGAGAATTGTCTGCTAATTGGATTTGAGATATGTCTTTACTTTCTAAAACAGAAAATATTGCAGACAGTTAAAACGTGGGAATTTCAAAACATTAGAATCATGTGTGAAAACAAAAAAAAATGTTTATAGTTTGAGGGAAATGTGTCTGTCTTTTGGTAAATGGTGATATGGTTTTCAGCTGTTATCTCATAAGGCTGATAGCGTTTAAAATTTCAAAACAGTTTTGCTTATGCATTCACTATAACATGATGACATGGTGGATTATTATTACTAATTGGGTTTACTGTGCAAAACGTATGGGCAAGAAGCATGGTCATGATCACTGCGAGTGCGGATATAAAATGAACAGCTTATTTCTCTCTAAAAGGAGATGAACAGGAGCTGAGGGGAGCAATGGTGACTCTGAAGGAAGAGAATGAGACACAAGCACACAAAAGCCTTCAGAGTTAGTGTAGAGTCTTGCGAAACTATTCCCTGCTAATGCACCGTGACCTCTGTGGCTCTGCTCAAGGCTGCAGTGGCTTGACATTGGACATGCATGAGCAAGTCTGGGATGGGTGGTCATCTTTATTGATGAGAGATGGAAAGATGGTAGCAGACGGAATGTGAGCATGTGTGTGTGGGTGGATGTGTGTGGGCAGAGGCGTATCAATCTTTTTAAAAGTGTGGGGGTTGTGGGATAGGAAAATGAAACAATCTGGCCAAATTATAAATAACTCCCTATAGGGACGTTGTAAGTATTTTCTGAGGGGTGCGGACTATATTGGTGTCCAGGAGATTCTGATTGCTAAACACACCATTTAATGCAGTTTGAGAGGGACAGAAGAAGCAGCGCTTATGTGTGGTTCATGTGACATGTAGGCCTACATGATCTACTTGCTATCACTTCACTATTTGACACTACCCTACATGCAGACATATCTCATGTTATAAATCAAGAAATCATTTCAGAAATTATGTTTTGTGCATATGGGTTAGCCTAACAGACAGCAGCCTAATTTCGAGGTATCACTAATACCTATTAAATAAATGTAAAGGACACAGAATAGTGACAGAACTGTAAGCTCAAATTCAAAAACGTTTGAAGTCTACCCAAACATATGCAAAGGGAATATAAATAAATTGTGCTGCATAGCCATCTTAATTAATGTCAATTTAAAGATTATGATTAGCAGTCTCCATGGTTTTTCCATTGATACTGTAGTTACAGGAAGCCACGTTGTTGTTTAAACTATTGTTGCTTCTAGCCCACGTTATCTCCAGTTTCACTTGTTGCAGGGACGCACACATTGAGCGCTCATAAGCGTTCTATTTGAGTTCTACATGCTGGAAATATTAGTTATCAGATGTAGAACTCAAATGTGTCTTGACGCCGCCGTTTGTAAGATCAAAATAAGATGTTCTAAATGGAACGCGATCGTATTTAAGACATTAAGATCTCCAGTAGCAATTATATAATAATTATACAATAACAATTATAATTTCAATTCTACCTGAAATCTGCTCACTGCAGACGTTATAATGCAGACCCAAGCAGCAGCACAGCCTTGAAAGACGCACACTTTGAATTTGATCAGAGCGGCTTTGGTTCTTCACTGGCTAACTTGATGTGATTGGCTGGATGACCGTTCAATCAAATCAACAGACCTATTTGTGTCTCTCTGTGTGTGCGTTATGGTAGATACGGTTCCAACTCTTTACGGGAGCGTTTATTTCCATATTTTACTTTCATTTTAATCCGACAAAAAGTGTGGGGGATAGAATCGTGTTCCAGCAAAAGTGTGTACGTCATAACACCCACATCCCCCACGCTTGCTACGGGCCTGTGTGTGGGCGTGTGTTTCTACACATCCACTGTGTGTGTGTGTGTGTGTGTGTGTGTGTGTGCGTACGTGCATGTGTGTGTGTCAGTCTGCTATTCAGGAAAGTTGGCAGGCAGCTTTTTATGAATGTGATCATTTCTCAAATGAGATGAAATGTTAATTCTGGTCGCCTGTCTCCCTGTATGCCTGAGTTTGGGATGGAGAGGAAGGCCTGTGTTTGCTCATGTGTGCATGCATTATGCCCCCCAAATGTCAATTTCAGTTAGTCAAGGAGCGGCTGATATTTGAATGACTGATGATGGCTGGGTTGAAAGAGAACCATCTTTAGCCCCCGTGAAACACATCTTGATCTGGCATGACACATACTATTATCTTAAATGTCTTGGCATCAACAGATTGTTGTGTTCTACCAGAGCCTGATAATACCATCTCTGTCAGTCATCTCCTAATAGGTTGCATTTTCCATCCTATTTCCTTCAGTGTATAAGACTGTAGCTGCTGCAGCAGCATGGCACCGGTATTGTGATAATTGCCTTCATATAATATTGGTGAAACTCATTTGCAGGGAATACAGCCTATTAAAAAAAAACATATATGGCCTGTCATTCACCTGGAAAAAGCAGCTCTTGAGTAATTATCAACTTTATTTTCATCCTAATTGATTGGGTTTTATAAGTATTCACGTGAAGTACACAAAGGGCTTAGAAAGCTGAGCATAGAGAAATGACTGAGAGAGAGACTCTTTCTCTTTGTAACTGTGGCGGTGAGTGTTTGAACCTTGAACCGATGTGTCCAGAGCAACGCTCTCAGCCTCAGCCCTGAGAATAACAATGGTGGGACCTCAAAGCACTATCAAATACCCCCACATACAGCCTATTGCACTGCACTTCTTTCTTTCTCTCCCAGCCCAGAGCCAGGAACTGAAAGCTCTGGAGGCAAAGTCCAGCTCCACTGAGACAAAGGTTGAAATACAGGAGAGTGTTGTGGAGGAGCTGAAGGCTGAAGTGGAGGGACTCCAGACAGAGACTGGTATGAACCGATGAAACCACTATTTACGGGGGATCCATCCACACCACTGACATAGACCTTTATACCTAACAGATAACTGGGTCGTGTTCCTGTCAAGCCATGTCATTTCACTGAAGAGAATATTTCAGGGTTAAGGCTTTTGCAGAGAGCTTTTATTTTTATTCTCTAAAATCTTTGAAAGTTGCAGCAGGTATTCTTCTTGAGGGAAGAAAATCATGTTCATAGTTTTGCAACAATGGTGCAAATCTGAAGGCAAATGAACATGATTGCATTTCTCACACATCTCACGCATATTTGTGTCCTGTTTCTTTGATTCAGGCTTTTGTTACAGTTGTTTACTTTCCTAAATGAGCCAAAAATGAAAAAAAAAATGATTGCAACAAAGATGCAGACACAAACAAAAAAATGAGTCAAAACACTGTGAAACACTTTCTCATTGTTCCCAACAAATTACTTTGCTGCTGTATGCCCATGGGCATTTTTAACTCCCACAGTAATCATTGCATCCTTCATCTTTTAATCAGAAATTTATACAAATCTGTTATTGTTCCCTCCACATAATATACCAGAGATAGATCATACTTTCTGGAATACAAATAATATACTTCGATCCATAACTTTTACCGTGGGAAAACTGATGGTGTAATTCCACGGCCCACAGGGAGACCAAAGGTGGCCTTCACCGCGGCTTTGGGTATTTCAGGACGACTGGGACCATTCAGAACAGAGACAACACTCGTGCATAAGAAGGTCATAGCAAACACTGGCAATGGCTACAACCCCGAAACAGGTACAATTTGTGCAATTTGTTATAGTTCTCAAACAGAGGCCAGGTCTCTCAACACTACATGCTTATCCTGGACATCTCCAAAAATAAGCTACCCTCTATAGACCTCTGAAGTTCGCCTAAAAAAAGAAACCAAAGCTGCCATCTTTCCCCATATATGGAGATCCTGGTGTTAATTGGACTACCTATGGCAAAAATAGGTGGCAAAAACCTAAGTTTGCTGTCTTTACGTACTGAAGATCACAGTACCCACTCGAAGCCAGAGGACAAAAGTGTGTTGAGCAAAACATCTGCATTTCAGACTTCTTCGATCCCCGCAAGAGTTAACCGGTGCAATAATTAAAAATGTCCCATGTTATTTTCCCACAGGAAAAATCGCAAGATACCAGATCTCAAAGATGGCAGCTTTTTGTAGGCCAACTTCAGAGGTCTATTGTGATGAATTGAGATCACATGACTATTGCATACCAGAGGCACAAATAGTGGTGGTGGTGAAAGAAATGGCAGTTAAGGAACGAGTTTATAGTGATAATCTCGGTCATCTTCACAGGTATCTTCACTGCGCCAGTGAAGGGTACCTACTTCTTCCGGTTCACGGTGGCCAGCGACCAGGGCAAGTACAGCCGAGGCTCCGTCCTCTACAAGAACTCGGAGCAGGTGCTGAGCATCTTCCAGCACGACAAGATCTCCAGCCTGCAGCACTTCTCCAGCGGCGCCAACCTGGAGCTGGAGGAGGGAGACACCGTCTCCCTGCGCCTGCAGACCAACTACCAGCTCTTTGATGACGAGCACAACCACAACACCTTCAGTGGCTTCCTGCTCTTCCCCATGTAAATGCCTCACTCGGCTGAGTGGCAGGGGCATACGAGAGGAGGAGGAGGAGGAAGCACATAAGATCATCTTTTATTTGTGACCGAATATCAAAGATGTATTGTGTGCATGTATATGTACTCAGCAGGGGGTGCTGCTTAGCATGCTATTTGATCTTTAATTGTGGCCCAGGTAGGTACTGGCTGTGAAAGTTAAGTAAAATTTAAAGGAACCATATGTAAGATTGTGGCCAAAACTGGTACTGCAATCACTTTCAAAATACTGAAGAGCGGTGTATCCCCTCCCCCTCCCCCCTGACTCGAGGTTGCCAACCCGGATGGCGAAACACTACTGACTTCGTGATTAGTAGATAGGTGGAGGGTGGCGCATCAGGCCAAAACACAACATGACATGACAAAACACAACATCAACATCAGTTGAGGGCTGCAACTTCACTTTTTAAATGACAATATCCTGGCCGCACTACTGTTGTCAGTGATATAAGTATTTGAAATGAACATGATTTCTTCATGTCTAGTGAAATATCAGGGCCATTTTATGATTAATTGAAATAGTTTTCTTACATACGGCTCCTTTAAGGGACTGAAGTCATTCATGAAGGGGAAAGCTGATGTTATTTTGAGCACCTTTTTGCCGTGAAAAGACAAAAATAAAGAATAATGTAAAAATAAAGACCCTTGATGTTTGACGACGCTTCACCCTCTTCTCATATTCGGTCTTCACGCTTATGTCCCTGTTGACAGTAATAAAACCACATCATATTGTGAGGACATACCGGAAAGTTATTCAATTTTTTATTTTTTTATTCTGGTGTTTACAAAAGGCAGGGCACAGAAGATGAGCGATTAGTGTGTTCTTATCTACATCACACACACATACAGTACACCTTACATTGCCTTTTACAAAGCACATTCAGGTACATCTAATATTCTATTACACATCTAATATATATTATGAACATGTGTTATTGATGAGGAATGAAGCACAGCAAACAATCAAAATTCCATCAGATGTTGCTGGGGTAGGCTATGCCTTGTGGTTATGACTACATACATTTCAGAGGGTAAAATGTGATCTACAAGCACACTCTGGAAGAAATGGTCTCCGGGGCTATTCTTGGAGGTAGGCAACTATAGCTCAGTTGTTTGTTTCATTTCCAATGGCCTGTAGTGTATTAACAGCAAAATTAAACAAAGGCTACAGGGAAATATAAGCCCAGTTACTGACTTGGATTTGTAAGAATGTAGGAAGATGGCTCATCCTACCCTTATGGGAAATATATTTATTACTAAGGATGCCACAAATGACTAATTGAAATGATTGACACTAGTCTTTATTTTTCATGAATAGTTTTGAATTTCAACATGAAGAAATGTAAAATGGTCTTCACCAAACCTGGATAAGAGTCAAGAGAAAATTATAACGTTAAATCATTTTAAACGACAAAATGGTGGAAACAATTCCAGTTTATCTGACTGGATAATACCTGGTGCTCATCCAGTTTTCTTTTGGGCTATTGGCAACGGAGCGTAACATCCAGTGAGTCTTCAACACTCGCTCTCCATTCGGCAAAGTGAAGCACTGACCCACCCACGAGGTACAGGAGCCTGTCAAACAAAACCGAGTCACATTTTCTTGTAGAGCGCTTTTGTCTTCTTCAAACTGTGAATCAGCTAAATTATATGATGGCGATGACCTGGCAAGGTACAACACTTGACCAAGCTTGCTCACCCTTCTCCCACAACACCGAGAATGTGACGGTGGGTTGCGCCCCCTTGCTGACGAAACCCGTCAAGCCGGCTTGCCCATGGAATCCTGCCGCCCCAATGGAGCTCTCAACAGCAGTTACATAAACTCCTTTCATCACGGAACCCACGGCGTGCAGCTGGAGCAGCGAGCCCAAGTCATTGCGCCAAACTCCGGTAACATTACAGTAGCTCGCCTGTGGAACAAACTCAGCTGCGTTAACGACGTATTTTTCTTAGGTCACTTGAAAGCGTCCTAAACCAAAGTTACTTTTAAAAAGACATAGGGCTAACTGTAGTCGGATTATTTAGTGGCAGCTTGCATCATGAATAAAACACCCAGTTTGATTTAGTAACTGCAAGCTTAAGGACAGGCTATTGCATTCAATTACGCACAATCAGGAAATTTAACGCATAACACATGGTTATCATAAGGGTGAAGGCTACCTTAGTAACTCCATACCGCGCCTCAGATTGCTTTGTAAATGAAACCTCTCCATTAGCACAGTGTATAACTAGACCTCCAGCACAGAGTGCTACAACCAGAATCAACTTAACAACACGAATGCTCATCCCGCCCATTCTGTAAACCACGTGGTGGGCTGCTCGTTTAATAGGCTACCATTAATCAGAGGAATCAGTAAGGATCAATTCAGGTGTGCCAGTGTTTAATTGGCCATGACTGATGAGCATGTGTGACCATTTTGTGAAGGCCGACAGCTTTTTAAAAAGGTTTAGGTTTATTGTAAGGTGTTAGAGTCTGTGGGACCCGTTTTCAATGTTTGCTAAAATAAAAGTATGTACGGAGCCCGGGAGAGCTCACTTTAAGTGATATTTTTTCTGGTCGTATTTGTGAGCACGTTTTCCTTTAATTGAGCCCTCGAATTAATACAACGTGACCCCTTTGTAGGCCTAAATTGAGCTCTCGAAATATGTATTCCGTGCTCACATTTAGTAATTCCCGACATTTTCTCACCGCTCGCTGTGCTGTGGTGGCAACTTCGTGTTACCTTGGCATGGACTAGCTGCTAGGCCTACAGCTGTCTGCAACAGTTCATATTGGTAATGTGATGATAACCGTATTGCCAGCTAATTAAAGCCTTTAGGTGGTCAGGATGGTTTATAGCGGACTTCTACTCTTTGTAGCAGGGGCACCTGTGGTGTCAGCTATGGAGACCCATAATGGGGAAATTCTACTAGGCTACATAGGCTACTCGGGCTCTGTTGTAATGACCGGTTTCCACTACCTCCTGGATTGTTGACTAAAGCCTACGTTAACTGTGAGGTCTAGAAGGCAATCGAAGCACATCACAGCGACAAGCTCCTAAACAATTACAACACGTAGACCTACTGTTGGTACAAATAGGCTACTGCGTATTAGTGGTAGCCTAATACTCAATACAATAAGGTTCCCGGCCTCTAGCGCCCGATGGGCCTCACCATATAACCCACCCGCACACCAATATGATGCACACAACGAGGTAAGCTTTGATACGGACTATGAAACGGGAGACATAAACAGTGACGTTCACTTCACGATGCTTCTCAGGCCATGTAGCCCAGCTCACACCGTTCGCGATAAACACCACAGCTCTGCATACACTTGGACCTCAACAAACACTCAAAACTTCGGCAAACATTCAGCTGGACGATGATGGCAAGGGGCCTGTGCAAACACACACAATCATCTGCTCTCCCACCTACAGCCTACCTAACGGGGCTATATCCAGGTGCACTGCAATCAATGAGATTCCCTCTACGTCACTACAAGCGACACCTCCCGACGTAATACGTTAGACCGGCACATCCGGGAACTTGACTCGTGACAAACGTTCCCGCCCCTTTCGGGGGGAAAACAAACAACCCCTCTCATTAACTCCAACGCAAATTAGGGTCAATAAACGTAATTCGTACAGAAATCGCAGGAGTAAATAATAACAAAAAATACCACAAATCAATATGACCACTCAATACATAACCACTTTGCCGGTCGTTGACCGTGAAAGATACCTACAAAAGCTTAATTCAATTAATATAAAAACATGTCCCTTCAGTCTCCCGAGTAGGCTACGAAGTGGTGCAACAACCCCACTCAGTGACCAGAAGTGTCATACGGTCTTCTCTTCTTATGGCTTGTAGCCATAATTTTCTTCTGTCAGGATTTTTTTTGAGGACATGGTAGGCAAAAGAAACTCAGGGAGGGGTTCTTAGATGTGTGGTTGGTACATGTCTACCGGTTCACTCTGGCTTGTTCTGAGGGAATGTTTTCCCCTCAAAAGGGGCATGGCGCAAACAACCTGCTCTGTGTGACGCGGGTCCGGTTGTAAGTATTCCCGGGGATACCCCTTGACACCACACTACGTTTTTGTGCACACAATTTAATTTCTTCGAGCCCACGTTTTAATTATTCGTGGGTGCGTTTTAGTGGATCGAGATCTCGAATATACTATAACGTGCTCATGTTTACATGTGTCAAGACAATATTGAGTGCACGTTTTATAAATTGTGGCCACGTTTAAGTAGATCGTGCACACAATGTTCTATAACCATGTTCACAAATTGTGCTCTCGTTTTAATAAATCGTGCCCTCGTTTTAGTAAATCGTGCGCTCGTTTTAGTAAATAGTGCACTCGTTTAATAAATTGTGCCCTCGTTTTACTATGCTTAAAATGAGAGCTCAATTTAATAAAATGAGCTCACACTATAGTAAAACGAGAGCACAATATAGTAAATTGTGCACACGATTGAGTAAACCGAGCGCACAATTTAGTAAAACGAGCGTACGATTTAGTAAAACGAGTGCACAATATAGTTAAATGAGAGCACAATTTATTTAAACGAGAGCACAATTTAGTAAAACGAGCGCACATTCTCTCAACATGCAAAACATTTTGCGATGACACCTCTAGGGCTCCGTAAGTATGCTATATGCCAACCAATCAGAAAACAGTATTTCTTCTCTCCGGGTGATAAGCACCAATAATGATCAAGCCCAGTAGTACATTTTTTTTGTTTTAGTAAATTGTGCGCTCATTTTACTTAATTCTGGTCTCATTTTACTGTATTGTGTGCACAATTTCATATATATATATTGTGCTCGCTTTACTACATAGTGCTCTCGTTATACCAATTTGAGGTCTCATTTTATTATATTGTGCGCTCAATTTAGTAAATCGTGCACACATTTTACTAAATCGTGCGCACGTTTTACTAAATTGTGTGCTCATTTTACAAAAAATTAAATGAGGGCACACTTTAGTAAAATGAGCACACTGCTTAGTAAAATGTACAAGGTGCAAGGCAACCATGTTTATCCTTCCCATGGCTGCAGTCAAGGGCATATCAACATGAGTTGAACACCTTATCTTTCACTGTTGACTCTTTTGACCAGATGTGACTGGTAAAATAAATTCTCCACATTGAATGAATTAAGTATAAAAAGTAGCCCCCTATGCCATTTGAGAAACCATCTCATGTCAGTATGAGGGTTGAATGTGTGCTGATCCTGCTGCTCTTCTCGTCATCTCTGGCTGAACTTAAAGAAACTGATGGTATCAGAAAGAATATCGTCCGGGCAGAACATAATGGAGAAGTGGAGGTTGTAGATAGGAGCCTTGATGAGCAATATGTCAGCCAGGGCGATGTTGGGAGAGAGCTGAGGGAACTGCAGGCTGTGGTGAAGAAACTGGGCGAAGTGGCAGTAAAACACACAATGGCCCTGTCGGCCGCTCAGTCCGAAGTTACCAGTCTGGAGACGCGGCTCAGGGCCGGCGAGCGTCAGGCAGAAGATCAGCGGAAGCTGGCGGCCGAGCAAGCGCTGCACCTCAACACGGTCACCTCTGACATGAGAGGAGTGGAGTCCAGAGTGGAGACCAGCGAGAGGAGGTCAGAGCAGCACCAGACTACCATCGCCCAGCTGGGCATGAAGCTGGAGGTCGCGCAGATGCAGCTGCAGGCCGGCAAGAAAAAGGTAGACAGTCTGCAGGAGGAAAATAAAGGTATTCTCTAAAATTCATTTGTTTTATGGTTATGGTTATGGATTTAGCAGACGCCTTTGTCCAAAGCGACACATAAATACAAAACAACATAATAATATTTAAAATTGAACAGGGAACAGATTAAAATGTAGGTCAAATATAGTAAGGAGAATAGTTCACAATAATATCAATTCAAGCAATAGCCTAATAAAAAGCAATGTAAAAAAGGGGAAAGGCAATAATAAAACAATAATGTCAATTCAATCAATAATATAAAAACAATGACATGCTAAGACTACATTAAGGAGAATATCAATAATAAACAATAATGTCAAATTAATTAACAGCCCAATTAAAATAAAACAACATTATATAAACCATAACACATAAGCGCTTAAACAACTAAGTATATGTTGAATAGGAATGTCTTTAGACCCCTCTTAAACGACCCAAAACTACCACAGGAACGGAGAGCACTGGGCAGTTCATTCCACCAACATGGAACCACTGAAGAAAAGAGTCTGGAATTAGACCCAGTTTTCATGACTGGTCGACACAACATACGCTCACCAGAAGACCGCAGTGGGCGGTTGGGGATGTAAGGCTTGATTATTGAATTAAAATAACTAGGAGCAGATCTAGTTAGTGTCCTATAGGCCAAAGTGAGAGATTTAAATTTAATTCTGGCTACTATAGGGAGCCAATGGAGAGTAACTAGGAGAGGAGTTACATGTGTCCTCTTTGGCTGATTGAAGACCAGGCGTGCTCCAGCATTTTGAATCAGCTGTAATGATCTTGTTACAGAAGCGGGTAAGCCAGCTAATAGTGAATTACAATAGTCCAGCTTAGAGATGACCATGGTCTGAACAAGAAGTTGTGTGGAATCTTGTGTCAGATAAGGTCTGATCTTCCTAATGTTGTAAAGCATAAGTGTGATATAGAACTCACACATATTGTAGACTTAAGTTTTCTTGGTATTTTACCCAGTTAAAGACAAATATTAAGGTAAAAAAAGATGACCAAACTAATTCTGATACCAGACCTTTAACAGCTACTGTCAGTCTTCTGATAGAAATAGGATTATAGGTGATGAATTACTATGAATGAATTGCTATAAATTACTGCTGTAGTAACTATTGGTTATTGTCAGAATAAAGATCATTATCAGCCCTGTGCTATCAAAACCTGGATGGAAAGGAGCTCATTATTTGCCAAATGAGATGAGATGCCGATCTTCTCAGGGAAAAAAACAGATCATCATTTTTGATCTTTTGATGTGAATGCAAGCACTATTTCAAGAAGGCTGAAAAAAGTCAAAAGTGATACAATCACAGCACTGGTGTTTTCTTTTAATCACTGTGTTTAATATAATTGCAGCCATGGAAACCAGGCTGGAAGATAGCGAGCGTCTCCTTAATGAGATGAAGAAAATGTATGAAGGTAATGTTGATAATGAACCAAAAAATAGTAACGGTAAACAAAACAGTCATCAACTCACAAAACACATGAACAATATGAATGTGTTTCTTTGCAGCCCAAGCTGCCTGCCTGAAAGGCATGGAGATGCGACTGAGAGGAAGTGAAGATGAGGTGGAACAGCTTAAAAGACAGCAGAAAGGTAGAGTTTATTGGTGTCACAAGTTACAGCACAGGCACATGGCAAATGATTGGTTTGCTTGAATAAAGATTTCTGCCATTCTGTCACTGTTCCAGCCCAAGAATTCACATTAGAGACCCTGGAGAACAAGTCCAACACTGTGGAGGGTCAGGTGAAACAACATCAGACAGCAGTGATGGAAATGGATTCTCAGATTGCTATATTAAGGAAAGACAATGCTGGTAAATCGCACACAAGAGAGACAGAATGATGTAAAACAGTGTCGTTTCTGACAAATAGTCAATTCATATGCAATGGTAAAAGGACCATCTTGGAAATCAGTATATCTGTATTGTAAACAGAATAGTGAGGTTTAATGTTGATCAAGGATTAGAAACGGTTCAAAGAACGAAAAACGATAACCGGAAAAGAACACAGTTTTCAGATGAACGTAACTGGAAACGGGAACAAAACCAATTTCACCTGTTCCGGAGTGAAAATGTTATTTTGAATTTTAGATAACCGGTTAATAACGGTATTTATCGTTCCGATTAACCTTTATTTGAATATTATTCAAAAGTCCATAGACTTGGAAAGTGACCTGCCCACACAATATTCCCCAGACCCCTTATATGGTGAATTCAGTCAGATGTTATGAATCAGTGTCTCCCCTCTATAATAAGCTAGAAGTACTAGTTGATAAAAGGATTTTCATATCCAACACTATCTAACTGCCTTTTCAAAGTATGTAGCCTAAATTACTGAAACATGAAAATTACTGAAACTGAAAATTACATATAACATAGGGTACCAGAGACACTAGGAAAATATCTATAGGCCTGTCATCCAGTTGGTAGCACCACTCATAGGTTAAGGTTAGGGTATTAC
This sequence comes from Alosa sapidissima, assembly GCF_018492685.1. Classification (NCBI taxonomy): domain Eukaryota; kingdom Metazoa; phylum Chordata; class Actinopteri; order Clupeiformes; family Clupeidae; genus Alosa; species Alosa sapidissima. Next base: position 28,634,412 of record NC_055961.1, on the reverse strand, counting down.
AGGGCTTAAAGCAAGGACATTTTCTGTGCCTGAAGTTCAGACATTTTTTTAAGATTTAATATTATATAGGCCTACTTGCCTACTTTCAAATCTCACCCCATGCCTGAAGCACAGTGATTTTAACAGTTAGCCTTGTTATTGAATGAGCTTTGCTCAGAATGAACCGAAATGAAAATCATACTGTTTTCCGTCCCTGATATTGATCCTAAAACCCTCCAAAGGGATCTCATTCATGAGAATGGCAGGGGTCTCCTAAGAAGCAACATGCAGATTATATACTATGTGGTCTTTTATGTCATGTTTCCTTTGGAATATCAGGATTCTGTTTCCCTATTCATTACAGGCTTGGCATTGGATATGGAGGCTGTGGAAATGAGATCAAACTCAACTGAGATACTGGTTCAGAAACAGGAGAGTCAGGTGGTAGCCCTGAAGACTGCAGTAGAGAATTTAAAGAAAGAAAATGCAGGTAAACACACAAAAACAATAGTATCAGAAGACTATGTTGGCCGTGTAAAGATAACTTTGGTTCAGGCAACTCCCTAGAGTAATACAGTATATCCTCATATATTTATTGAGCCAGTCAAAATGTAAAAAGAAAATGGTTTATCACTGACATAATGGTAATGATAATGAACAATGATAGATGATGGAGATTCAACAAAACAACATTGCACACAAATGACATGCAAATTACAGTACATTGTACCATACTATACTTCTACTTCTACCATACTAAACTTCTATTTAGTATACTATACTTCCTTCTCTTTTATCAAGACCAAGCTGTTGGACTTGAGGTCATTGACATGAGATGTGAAGAAACTGAGGGCCAGATGGAGAAACTACAGGGTAAAATGTTAGAGTTGACCACCAGGATGGAGGATCTGAAAATGGAGAATTCTGGTAAGATGTGAAATCTACATGACAATGTTGAATCGAAATAGAGAAAAAAAATTCTGGTGTCTGAATAAATACCTCAATAGTGAAGAAAAGTATCTAATTTATATTGGAGGAGGGCAGTATATTTGTATTGATATTGAAACGATAAGTTACTGCATAACTTTCACTGATATATTGTAAAAGCTGTTATACATGTTTACCCCCCCCCCCCCCCCCCCCATAGCCATTATCAAGGACATTTCAGTGTGAGTTTAAAAACATGATCTCAATAAATAAAAACAATTCAGGACCAGCTTCAGTTCAAGGGGCACAAGTCAATGTTGTTGCAGTCATTAGCAGTCTTCTCTTAGCATGACTAGGCCCCTGTATTGATGAAAATGTCCAGGCGTATTACTATTCAAGCTGTATAGACCTGCACAGTACATGGATCAGAATGCAACAGTGTTGTTTACCTCATAGAGATTATGTTTCAGATCATGCCCTTTATATAAATGTATCCTTTGTTTTTTAGCCATTGATTACAACAGGGGATTGTCAATAACCAAATATGGGCTCATCTGACATTTAGAATTTTACATGTCATTAAGAAATCATCTCTCTCTTTCTCTCTCTCTCTCTTTGTGTGTGTGTGTGTGTGTGTGTGTGTGTGCGCATGTGTTCTCTTTCTCTCTTGCTCTCTCCTGCTGTCAGCCCAAAGCATAGAATTGTTAGTCCTGCATGACATATCCAACTCCACAGGGACATGGTTAGAGGAACAGCAGGCAGTAGTGGTGCAGGTGACGTCTACAGTGGAGGCACTGAAACAAGAGAATTCAGGTATATAAGAATACATTTTCCACAACATGCAGAACTTATTTCCTTCAGCATAACTCCAGATTTCTTAAAAAGACTCGACAGACATTTTTTTGTATATCACAGATTTGTGATGTTATAAGTATTACAGTAAGCAAACCAACATTTTTGACAGGTAATTTATTGACACAACACTAAACAGGGAATGGAATCTGTTATGACCAGTGTGCAGCTAGAACACCTGATATTTGGTGTACAGGAAACATGACTTTTCGTCACTTTTCGATGCACTGCCTGTGGCGATAGACTTTCGTGGTGCCAAGCACATTGACAAATGAATGTAAGGGGTACTTACTACATTGAAAATTGACAACAGCTAAATACCAATTCTTTCATTGTGCTGGTTTGACCACAGTGCCAAGATGATGTGGTAATGTTGTCAGCTTCTAGACTGTATGAAGATGAAATGTAAGCTATGTAGTATTCATATATCTACCAGTCAAATAGGTATTACATGCATACTGTAGCTAGAATGTTCTTTAGACTATAATGCAGTCAGAGAATCTGTGTATATGTGATATATGTAATATATGTAATGTTATATACCGGTGTATATATAAAATCGATATGCTTTTTTTGTTTATGGAGATTGTCTACATACATGTATCACAGAACTATCACTTGGTTTCCCACTTTGGCCCATTTTTACATGTAAGCTCAATCCTCTGAGCTCTCAGCACTGGGTGAAAGATCAGACAGCTTGGAGAGCCAGATGGAAACACAGGTGACTGCAGTGCAGAAACTGAAAGATGAGATGGACGTCTTGAACACAGGGCATGCAGGTGAGAGGAGACTGTATTATAATCAGGCAGCAATTAACACAAAACAAACAATCAGATTAATGAGAGTGTTCATTAGTTGCAATCCAACCTCATTTCAGTTTATATAATGAATATTAAAATCAACCAATAGATGGCACTGTTTAACAAGCAAACAGAACTTGTACTTCACTTTGCCAATATGCCATTTACCATTATGTGTATTCATAAAGCCAATTAATAATTATCCCATGTACCTGCTATGCAACTAATTACACTTTTCATTCCCATATTTATATATATATATATATATATATATATATATATATATATATATATATATATATACTCTTTTGCCTCTGGTGCACACCTGATCACAATATTGTTTGTGTACCAATATACACAAGTCCTTTGCATGTGTTGAATGATTTATGTGGCTTCTGTGATGGCAGCTCAAGTTCAGGAATTAGGAGCCCTTATCATCAGATCCACTACCACTGAGAATCTGCTGAGCAGTCAGATGAGTTTGGTGACACAGCTGGGGACAGCCGTGGAGGACCTAAAGAAGGAGAATGCCGGTAAAATGACATTAAACTGCCATTTTCAGTTACGAGTAAAGAGGACACGTTGGCTACTTGATTTTAAGACCATTGGTATTCATAATGGCAGTTGCCAAAAATAACCCATGCTGTGGGTGATGTGTCTGATGTTCTTCATGTGAGAAATTATGGTCATCTCAAGTCATGTGAGAAATTATGGTAAAACACTGGAGAGAACAGAAATGAGATTCAAGGTTACTTTTTTTGTGATTTTGTGACTGATGCTTCACTTGTGTCCTGAAAATCACAGAAAGACCTAAGGTTGGATTTTCAGCCACCTTGGGCGGGAATGGATATCTGGGCCCCTTCTCTTCAGGCATGAAACTTGTCTACAACAATGTCCTCGCAAACGCCGGAAACCAGTATGATCCAGCAACAGGTAATATAGAGGATTACAGTCATTTTGCAGATTTGTAGACCTCTAATCAAGATACAAGTTAGAATACAATACAAATAAACAGATAATCAGGGAACAACTTTGTTAGATATTTTATTTATTTATGTATATTTTATATATTTATATTTGCTGTAGAGTCACTTTGGATAAACATATCTGCTAAATACCAGGCAATTTTAACTTTAAACTTTAGTATCAAAAAGACAGAATCAGACTGTGTGGGTTTCCTACATCACATAGCCAAGCAGCCAATCCTGGTAAATTGCAGGCTTTAGCCCAAAGCATCCTTATGTGATGAGTTGTGAGTAGCAGGCAGACTACACCAGGCACATCCATTGGTGGAGTGTATGCTGCAACTACTAGCTTTCACTGTAATTAATGGAACTGGCTTCACCAGATGTGAAAACGCCGGCTGCATTATAGTCTTTTAAAACTGAAACTAGACCAGTCTTTTAAAACTAAAACTAGACCATTATTTTAAAAAGAAAGCTTCAGTTATGTGCCTGGTATAGCCTGCCTGTGTGTCTGTATTGGCATAGCTCTGCAATACTAAATGAAGCAAAGGTGAACAGTTACATTCAAGTCATTTCAAGGCCTTGAAGGGATGTTTTGTTTTTCATTAACAAATCTGAATATGCAATTTTGAGGAGGGGTGAGTTGATGCCTGTAGTGGGTCTTTAAAACACAATGATGGTTACAAACATACAGCAAGCACAAATAGGCTGTGTGTGTTAATTGCACTGTGTATACATAATAGCCACTGGGTCTTTAACTTCTTTTACATTTTTTGTGTTGATTCACACAGGTATCTTCACAGCTTCAGTAAAGGGAATCTATTACTTCAGATTTACAATTTGCGGACAGCTGTACTCAAATCAAGAAGTAGGGGCCTACCTGTACAAAAATACCCAGGCCATTACATTTGTGTCTGAGAAGGACACTCATAACTATTTCAGATATGCATCCAACGCAGCTGTCCTGCAGCTGGATGTGGGAGATACTGTCTACATGTGGCTTCCCCAGAATTTCAGAATCTATGGCCATGACGATTTTAATGTTAGCACCTTTAGTGGTTTCTTGGTGTCACCACTCTGAAAATGGTAATAAATCTATGGGAATTAAAAACAATAAATAAAACATATATATGAATTATTGAAACCTTTTTTGTGTGAGTGTCATTCTTGTTCCCAGAAAGAGGTCTATTTAAGGACCACTCAGGAGGGTATGAATGACTGGTTGTCATATTTGAATGTTATTATTTCATTCCAGAAGGCTTGTGTGTCCAGGGGCGCTTGATTTCACAATCCATCCATGCATACTCACACATGATTTCACAATCCATCCATGCATACTCACACATGATTTCACAATCCATCCATGCGCACGCGCACACACACACACACACACACACACACACACACACACACACACACACACACACAAACACACACACAAACACACACACACACACTGACAGTGTACACAAACTTGTAAAGACACACAGACATACATACAGACACACATGCTACATGCAGGTGAACACACACACATATATATATATATACACACAGAAACATGCTACTGACATGCATCAGGGTTTTACCATGGTATCCCTTCTCTCTTGTTGAAGACTTGTCTTATCGAAGCAGTGCACACAAAAATTCAGTCACACATACACGCATGCACACAGACACACACCTATTCTCTCTCTCTCTCTCTCTGTCTCTCTCTCTCTTTCAAACACACACACACACACACACACACACACACTTGAACTTGATTTCCAATCAGTTCAGACTGTGTATTGCATTGTCTTGCATTGTTAAACACTGATAAAGTAGCATGTAAGTATCCCTGGCAGTATGTAACCCTGGCAGTTGGGTTAGCCCCTTGAGCCGTGGATCTGCCCAAGGTTTCTTCCTTGGTAAGGGAGTTTTTCCTTGCCCCTGTTGCTCTTGGGTGCTCCTTGTTGGTGCCCCCCACCCAATCCCAATCCTCCCCCACCTTTCTTATGCAGCCCTTGCCACTTAATCTACTAATCCCCTCTTCTACTGCACTTTTTACCCCCCCCCCCCCCATAAATGCACAAATAGGCTGACACCAGACATAATTTCACTGCATTTCTTACTTCCAGTAACTATATGCATGTGACAATAAACTTCCTTGTATCTTGTATCTTGTATGTAAGGCTTTATACTTACAAAGAGTTAAAGGAGTAGGGGATGAAGAGGACTGAAAGTGTGACATGCCATTTACAATGAGTTGCAGCAGTAGTTTTTCTTTAAACAAGGCCTACACTCATGTATGTTGAATGTATGGGTCATTTACAAAAACAGGTGCAAGTCATACAGACATTTTCGATGTAGACAATTATCGGCTAAATTTTGATATTTTCACAATCTACAGTTTCTTCCACACAACAATAAAGGTGACTATAAATATGTTTAGTAATATGGCCTTGTAATATCTGTGAACTTCTTTCAATCAGAAGGATTACACATAATTCAGGATGTAATGACAAAGCCATCAAATTTTAGGCTACAAGAACATTAAGAATGAAAGTCCTTTATTTTAGACCCCTGTTTTCCTGAGATCTTGACTTATTATCTTGAGATGATGAAACTTTGTTTTCCAGAGATAATGACATAATTAATTTTATATTCCAAAAACACCGATATTAACCTCTACCGGTGGGACATTCAATTTAAACTTGTTGTATTACTGCAGTATTTTGCTTATCATATTGGCAAGGACAAGGAGGCCTTGCAAGGGTTAGGATTTGATGTGTCCCACTGTTCAAAGACACGTCCAAACGATATCTTTTCAATGTTGTTTTTGCAATATAGACATGATCTGCACGTCCATCAGACGTCTAATGTTTAGTGGGGTGATATAGCTAAAATAAAACAATCCCTGTTGAAGCTTGTTATAAGCCTAACATCTTTAGCCTAACAACAACATGCTTTCCCCCTAGCTTGTTGGCTAAAAACAATCAGTATGGCTTTGGTTTTGGCTCTGATGCCCACTGTCGTGTATAGTGGAGGGTCTGTAATGTGGTGTTTTTGTCCTCCAAAGGCCTTGAGAGCTTTCTCAGGGTACAATATGAAGAGTACGGTTCCAAAATGCTATATCTCCATTATTAAAACCATTAATGAGCCATGCTATTTAATACAATTGCAATTGTGTTGTTTTGATATGCTTAAAGCTGCAGTTGGCTAGTCTGACAGATTGAGGGGACTGGATTGCTCTGATTGGATCAGAAGAACCGAGAGCTGTGGATTTTTGCAAAACAAATAACAAGCTCTAGGTGGAGGTAGAAGTGTGAGTTTTTTTCTAAAAAAATTGGCTGATTTATGTTGTTTTGTCAGAGCATAGTGTCGGTTTCAGTGAATATGGTCAAAAACATCTTGCCAACTGCAGCTTTAATACAAATTTAAGTTTGTGCCATGGTTAGGCTATCTCTGTCCCCTGATCTGAACTTCAGGGAAAAACAGTTGCGTGAGCTAAAGAGGAGAATACACAAGAGACGACCTAGAAATCTGGTAGATTCTGTCTTATAAAGGAATGGTCTCATACCCATTACTTCGCATTCTCTAACTTTATGAGACATGATGGGAGAAGAGTTGTTTTTGTTTTTTTGTTTTGCAAAGGGTGGTTGGCACAGTAGCAAAGTACAAATACTGTATCACACTTGGTTTTAGATAGATAGATAGATAGATAGATAGATAGATACTTTATTGATCCCCAAGGGGAAATTCATGTTGAAACTACTTACTTAATGATTTGAAGTTTTTTTTAGGGCTGTCAATCGATTAAAAAATGTAATTAAATTAGTTACATACTCTGTCTCTGTGATTAATTCATCTAAATTAATCACATATATAATTTTTGCTGTGAAAGTATTTTAAATATTTAAATTCAAATGAATCATTGAATAATCAGCATTAGTGACATTAAAGTTCAAAAACTCTTTTATTATTATTTTCACTGTTCAAATAATGGCCATAATAATCTATGATATGACCTAATATGCTGAGGAAATAAATTCAAAAGTGCTTCGGGAAGAAGTTTTTTTTCACATACAGGGCATTTCAGGCCACAGATATAACTTAGGGGACACAAAGAAAATAAATTAACACTCCCCTCAATGTCAACACTATTTCTTTGCATTGATGTGCGACTTTAGAGTTGACGAACTCCAGTTATATACCAATTCCTTGCTGTAGACATCGCATAGGACTTCATTTTAATCAACACTTTATTTTTATCAACACCATTAGGCTGTTTTTTAAAAGTAAATGTTCCAATCAATGATCTAGGCAGCACATTTTCTTCTCTCTCCTTCATTTTACAGTCTAATGGTTACTAGAAAGGCTCAGGTCATACAGAATCGATTAATCTTCGCTATTTTTTTTTATCAGTTATTTTTTCTCAAATTAAGTAATCAAAATTAATCAGTTATTTTGACAGCCCTAGTTTTTTGTTTTTTGAATAGATTGTCTTGAATGCTGGAGTAAGCTAAACCAATTCATCAAAAAGTGTTTTTTATATAATCCTGTATGACCCTTATCTTTATAAGGGGTGTCATTAATTGTGCAGAGCACTAGGCAAAGTGTCAATGAGGGTTGCCCTTTTCCCCAAATGTCTGGGCAAGGTCATGGGAAATTTAACACTTTGGTGTCGGCAATTTTGAAACAACATGTCCATACAAATGTTTAACTATGCTTGGAAACAGAATTGTATCAGCATGTTAGCTTCCCACACACATATATTTTTGATAGCAATGTTCACTGAACGTTCATATCATCAAGAGCAAACAAGCCTTATCGCAGTTAAACAGCAAGAGTGTTCTTTTCTTTCATATTTCCCTCCATATATTTAGATGAACCAACCATGATTTAATCCATTCAGCTCACTGACTGAAAACCTTGTTCTATAATGATAGCTACATTTGCACTGGTGCTGTTAATATTTGGGTGTCGGACAGAAGCTAACAGTGGGCAGAGTCAGGATGGCCTAGTTAAACAAGCAGACATCCAAACTCAGCTACGAGAGCTGCAGGCTGTGGTGAAGAAACTGGGCGAGGTGGCAGTAAGGCACACAATGGGCCTATCGGCCGCTCAGTCCGAAGTGACCGATCTGGAGACGCGGCTCAGGGCCGGCGAGCGTCAGGCAGAAGATCAGCGGAAGTTGGCGGCCGAGCAAGCGCTGCATCTCAACACGGTCACCTCTGACATGAGAGGAGTGGAGTCCAGAGTGGAGACCAGCGAGAGGAGGTCAGAGCAGCACCAGACTACCATCGCCCAGCTGGGCATGAAGCTGGAGGTCGCGCAGATGCAGCTGCAGGCCGGCAAGAAAAAGGTAGACAGTCTGCAGGAGGAAAATAAAGGTAGGAAACAAACATTTATGAAAAATAAATAATCAATCAGGTCTTTGCTCAAAATAAATAACTCCTCCTGAGCCTTGATAATGGTCATAAACATTAGAGCCATTTTAGATGATGATGCTATTATAGGGCAAATTATTTTAAATCTCAAATTCCAATGCTACAAAAACATTGCCATAATTATCACTATTATTACGAAACACTGACACTGTTTTTCAGAATTGTTTCAGTGGTGTGTTTCTTTCTTTCTTTCTCCAACAAAAAAAATACTTAATGTACTCTGCAGCCCAAGCAACACAGCTGAGAAACCTGGAGGCCAAGTTGAAGGCTGCTGAAAACCAGCTGGAGCAAGTGAAGACCGTGAATGAAGGTACCGAATGAGCTTATTAACTCTCCTCTAAAGCATGTATTGAATATGCTCTAAGTATACACTCCCCCTCTGTGTTTGGTTCAGCTCAGGCTGATGAGCTGGAGAAGCTCAGGGTGAGATCATCCAAGACCGAGGAGCAGATGATGCAGCATCAGACTGTGCTGGTGGACCTGACAGGAGAGGTGGAGGAGATACAAAAGGAGAATGCAGGTCAGAGGTCAAATGAGCTACATACTTAGCTGTAGCTGTTACTATAGCCAAAATAAACACTTTAAAGGTTGTATCAGCGATTGCGGGGTAACGTCACTTCTGTTGATGTTCAAACAAAACAGAGAGCTAACTCGCTACTCCCTCCCTCCCGTGCAATTGAAACTCTCCTAAACGCGCGTCTCGTCGGTTATTGGTTGGAACACTTTATTTTGCCTTTGAGTGGTGGACAAGACTTGTTGGTAGGAATTGTTTTTGTGTACAGATCTCTGAGCCGAGGCTGCCTACAGAAACACGTTTTTTGACGGCCTGCTGATGGGAAAGATTAGATGAATGTGATAATTTATGTTTGGGCCAAAAGAGACAGACCTTAACTAAGGTATAATTATGTCAAAGTGAACACTAAGTTACTTCATATCAAATGCTGTATTTTCTTATCCGATTTCAGTCCAAGCTTCCGAGCTCAAGGACCTTGCCATGAGGTCAAATTCCACTGAGATCCAAGTTGAGGACCAGCAGACTGCTTTGGGAACACTGGACTCTGAAGTACAGACACTGAAGAAAGAAAATGCAGGTAGGCTGCTAGCCTGGCTAACATCATACCCTCGTCTCAAATGAGACGGGGTCTGGGAACTAGGCATTCATTTTCTCGTATTTGAAACGTGGTTTACGAATGCCCAGAGCCGTTTATTGGGCGCTACGTATGTCTATCAAATGCGTCTGTACGTGGCTCATAACGGCTACGGTGTGTCGTCATCGTCTTACTGCCCTCCCTCCGTTCTGTGATTGGTCCCCTAACTGACGGGAAAATTTGCTCCATGGTATCCAGGCTGCCTAGCAGCGTGAATTAAATCGCGCGCGCAAGGCAGCATGGGAAAACCCAGGCTAGTAGGCTGCAGTGAGGATGAAAATACTGAGCCTAAGCTCTGGACCAAATGAGACTGTGTTATGTGTTTGACACTGAGACAGACAGACAGATAGACAGACAGTCAGAGGTGCAGGGTTCAAAGGAAGGACGATAGTATAGATGGACAATATACAGCTTCTAAATGTCCTTGGGTCCAAGACGTGAATTACGGACGGTAACAGTTGGCAGTAAATTAACAACCAATAACAAATTAACAATGAATAACAAAATTAACAAATAAAACTTTTAAACTATTAAACTATTCCCAATGCACACAGATGATGTATAGTGTATAGTACAGTGAATTGCCTCATATATGCTGGGCTAGACATCCTGCCTTAAATGGAAGGATGACAGATAGACAGATGGATGGGTATATATGTTTGTCATTTGTTATTTGTCTTCTAATATAAGCCCAAGCCACAGAACTGGAGGCCCTTGCTAGCAAGTCCCTCTCCACTGAGAACCAGGTGGAGCAACAGGAAACTGCAGTGGTGGTGCTGCAGAATGAGATGGTTGAGATGAAGGCAAAGAATGCAGGTAACACACATGGCTTACTGCAGCCACTTTGTCTACAAAGCAGAAGCAATACATGGTGAGAGAAACATGATGTATTGCTTGTGTTCAGGGGCTTTTAAGAAGATGGTAAATGCAAACATACATAAGTAACAGAGAAATTATATCCACCTGTCATTCAAGCTGTTCGCTATCTCTAGAACTTTATTCACACCTATAAGCCTAATAACTCAGTGTGTTTGTGAGTTAATGGTTAAGTATATGTGATGGAATCTGTTTGTGTGCTTTAGGGTTAATGTCGCGACCGAACAAGGCCTGTTTGATTTTGGGGGGGGGATTCTCAGTCTGAACACAACCCAATTTTCTGTTCCCCTAACAGGGACTTAGGACCTCCTGACCACAAGCAACATGGACACACAAGTGCAGATTATCAATATTTATTACAGATAACCTCCCCACAGTCTCTTCCCACCACACGTTCTGCAGCAGTACGCAATTACAACACCAGGAACAATACACAGCATTCAAGTGAGCTACGAAGTATAACAGTTGCATAAATCACACCACAAGGTTAGGCTAAACTACAGTACAAGCCACTCAAGATAGAGAACACCACAAGGCTAGCTACATCAGCACAGCAAATCCCCATACGGCTTACTGCTGCAGCCCTCAGACCACCTCCTGCAGGGAGGCTAAATCTCACATTAAAAATAGACAGACAGAACAGAAAATTAAATCTTACACATGGGGGAATCTATTGGCCCTGCCACAGCCAACCCATGGAATCCCCCAAAATCAAATAACAGTAAATACCAAACACAACCAAAATCAACTAACAACCCACCACCACAATTATACAGTCATGTCCATATTAAATGTCCATTGCACATCCCTGCACTTAGCTGGCGGCCAGTAGTTCTCCCTATGCGCCGAGCGAACCGCTCACTGGCAGACTCAGTCCGAACGTTCCCACGTCCTCTTCTGCTCGCTGATAGGCCGGGGAGCACTCTCGCACGCACCAGGAGGCTCCTCCCACTCGCTGCAGCCTAGAGGGAGAGGAATACACAGGCTCAGCACCGGAGGCCAACAATGCTGCTAAACTCACTCATACAGTCACTGCTAGGCATAATTACGTTCCTTTGGAATCAGATTGAGTACGTCGTATCCATTTCAAAGTGTGATCTCCTCCGCCGCCGCTGATCTCCCTCAACGAACCACCGCCTGAGGAGGATGTAAACAGATCGCTAAGCCAATCGCCAGCTCAGTAGCCGGCCTCAGTCACTCACTCAAAACTCTTACGTCCCTCCACTATGGATCGTCTTGGCACATCAGCTCCTCAGCTCTCAGCTCCAGCACAGTCCAGTCCCGTCGGCACCGGCAGCATAAAACAAAGAGGGACAGGGGAAAGAACACAGACAGGACCAAACACCACAATGGGCTATGACTATACGCTAATAGTCCACATAAACAAAACTTCTCCCGCAGTGGCGCGTCCCGTAGCCCTGCCCGACCACCGCACTAGAGTCATACCTGGGATTTTATACCACAGTCAGCCAATGCACACATCCCTCGCCGATCAGCTGGTCGTTCAGTCCTGATTACTTGCGTCTGGCCGTCAGTTAACTCATCGGCAGTATTACGAAGCACAAAACATACAATCACAAACACAGGCGAGACAGATCAAAACAAACACGTGTAACATTAACCCGTAGGGACGTGACATTAATGTCCTGGATTCCAGACTATTATATGATAGCAGAAAAAGCAGAGCAATTGAACTATTTGATAAGACAAACCCTCACCGTCTCATCTCATCTGTGCCTTCATATCAGCTCAAGACTCGGTGCTGGATGTCCTTGGTGAGCAGATTAGCTCCACAAAGAGTAAGCTGCAAGCACAGGCAGCCACGGTACAGGACCTGAAGGATGGAGTGGACAAGCTAAGGGAACAAAACAAAGGTATCTATCAATTAATCAATCTATCAATCTATCTATCTTTGAGCCTTTGGGTAACACACACACACACATACACACACACACACACACACACACACACACACACACACACACACACACACACACACATTGACAATAACCACTTCTAACTTCAGTTCAAGACCAGGAGCTGGTGACCCTTGATGAAAGGTCAAACACCACCGAGGCTCAGGTGGACGACCATGAAATTGTGATGGGAGAGCTCAGGACTGAGTTAGATGGACTGAAGAGGGAGAATGCAGGTAATAGGGATAGATGTGGGATAGGTGTGTCAACTGGGTTTCGGCACAGACAATGTCAATATCAGCACATTGAGTATAAGGACTAAGTTAGAGGTAGATATGAAATACACATCTTTCTTATTTTTCATGTTAATGTTTACACATTTGTGATTTCAGCCCAGGACATTGTGCTGGATGTTCTCGAAAACAGGTCAAACTCCACCGATGTCCAAATCAGTGAAATTCTGTCCGAAATAGTGGATCTGAATACTGTGATAGACAAGCTAAAGGAAAATGGAGGTATTACCTACATCACTGCTTATATGCTGTTTGCCTTGTGGAGAGCATGAAATGAGAAAGACGGCCAACGTATAACACATCAGAAGTATAGTTGTTGGCCATCTTACTGACATCATTACAGGAAATCTGCTTTGCTTTGACACATTTGTAATTACACAATTGGAATGATATATCAACTCTGGATTCAGGATTGCTTCTCAGGTTTTGTGATGTCTAAGAAGACGAAATAGTTTGACAATTAATCTTTTGTGTCCGCAGACGTGCCAAAGGTGGCCTTTTCTGCAGCTCTGGGGATAAATGGGAAACTAGGCCCATTCAATAGCCCGTACACCATCAATGAAATCGTCTACAAGAAAGTCCTTGCAAACATTGGCAATGCTTACAATCCATCAACAGGTAATATCTAAATAAAACTGTTCCTGGATATACATGCTCAGATGTTGGACTTACACAGACAGAACTGTTGTCCATCTGTGTTCATCCACGCAGGTGTCTTCACTGCCCCTGTGAGAGGAGTCTATTTCTTCAGGTTCACTGTCGGCACAGAGACCTCTTCATACAGCAGCGGTGCCATTCTGTACAAGAACGTAGAGCAGGTGATCAACATCTTCACCCACGACAAGAACGGGCAGCTTCGCCACTACTCCAGCGGAGCAGTTCTTCAGCTGGAGAAGGGCGACACAATCTACCTTAGCTTGGAGAACAACTACCAGCTCTATGACGATGCACACAATCACAATACTTTTGGAGGCTTCCTACTTTTCCCAATGTGAGAGGGCAAGAGAGCTCAGTCACTGATTAAGCAATCTATGAAGTATAATTCAAGGTCATGCTATGTTGTTGAGTATCTGCTGTATCAGAGACAGAAAGTTGAATAAATATGTGAGAAATCATTATGGCTGTCTTTGTATTTTGTACATGGTCCTGTTCATGATTCTAATGTTGTCGTTAAATTATGCTGTTCAATAATGAACCCATACACTATGATATTCTAAAGCCTATAACTTGACTAGACAAATAAATAGAATCTACAGATGACCTGATTTAAAGAGAGGACTCTGGTTTCAGGCAATTCTGAAGACATGAAACGATTTGGGCATCAAGAAAATGATCTCATTCTTTTCTCAGTTGTAACAGCAGAGGGAGCCAAACCCCATGAAAATAGCAGACATATCCAATCAGCACTAAGACCAAAAGCAGTGTTTTGCCCATCAAGGCACAGGGAGAGTGGAACCAGCTTTTAAGCTCTCACTCTGACGTTCCACACAGAGTGCTCACAGTACAGCCTATAAACCATCTGCCCCCTTTCCTCTACAAGAAAGTAATAGAAAGAACACTCTCCAATGTCCTTCCGCCTCGCCAGTCAGTTTGGTCTCCTTTTGGTCTCCATTTGGTCTCTATTTCATTTGTCCTTGTCCCATTACCCACCACCACCCCATGCTCCTCCCATGTGTGGATTAGGACAAATCTGTCTGCTTTGTTAATGACTGGTAGTGTTTTATGACTGTGCTGAAGCATGTGCTGGGGGTGGAAGTAAGTTGTCTGAGCAGGTATATAATCCCTGTAGCTCATCTGTCATGTTATATTCTGGTGTTGTGAATACCTCCAGTTAAAAAACAGTGTTTTTCACACTTTTAGCTCTAATGTAAATCAGTGATGAATCACTTACTCTGACAACATTGCAGTGACATTTTTTTTCTGCACACACACACACACACTACACACCCTACTATGTTGATAACCAAACAGATCTTTTGATAACTCTGTTGTTGAATGTGTGCAAGTGACAGAATATGGCTCATAATATGGCATACTAAATGTTCCCGGATTCAGTGTTATCATTTGGCAGCAATCCCAGTTTACAAATGAAATATACAACTGATTTCCTTACAGATTGGTAAAAATTATTTTATAAACAACATCTGGAAATGAATTCTGGAAATGAGCTCTGTCCATTTTGGGACACTGCTGTATTATATAACACCTGCTAGGCTTCTGTTCAGATACCCCCAAAGGACATCACATATTGTGGGGGATTCGTTGCACAAGCAACAGTTTGCTGAGCCCACCTGGATAAACATGGCGGCCCCTCACTGAGCTCCAGTGTGCTTTGGCTATCGGATGATGAGGTACACCGGAGAAGGAATGTCTGTAATGTTAGATTCACAACATTTACAGAAATGACATGTTACAGTAGTCATGCCATGCAAAAAGCAAAACAGAT
Source organism: Alosa sapidissima (assembly GCF_018492685.1). Taxonomy (NCBI): domain Eukaryota; kingdom Metazoa; phylum Chordata; class Actinopteri; order Clupeiformes; family Clupeidae; genus Alosa; species Alosa sapidissima. The sequence goes on along the minus strand of NC_055961.1, from coordinate 28,618,778 downwards.
GTATCTTAAATCCCATATTATATGTTCAACATTTGTCACCGCTTCAGTTCCCGTGGCTTTGATGTAATTTATGGTGATGAACACCAATTGCAACCATATGCCAATTGCATGCATAATTATGATAACATGAAAATCATGTAGCTTCCAGACAGCTGTGGAGAAGACCAGTGAGCACATTATGTCATCCTAATGCCTTCCCTGGAAAGCGTTTGGTCTGGTGGCTCATTGAGTTACGTTCTCCTCTGGACATTGGACAATTGTGTTTGTGGCCTGGTTCACATTAGATTAAAAATGCACACCCCATCCCTGTCTCCCAGTTCAGATAGGTAAGCCTGGCCCTTTGATGTGCATCAAAGCAGCCTGACAGCTGATCTGTGAAGCTCAGAGACAGCCACCCATCCATCAGAAAACCGATGAGGAGATTTACAGGATATGTGCTTGCATTGAAAGTGGCATCTTAATGTAATTTTATATGGAGCAACAACACACCTCAAGCCTTGAGTCTTCTCTCAGATCTTTTAAGAGGTATTGGTCTTCCAGCCTTCACTTTGCTCTGGGATCTGTATAGACTGGTCTATAGGCACAGGGAGAGCCAGGATTCAGTTTTTGCAAATTGTGTTCACATTGATGTGAAAAGCTCTGGACTTCCTCCAAGGCAAACCAATGGGTAATGCTATTTGTTGGCTATATGTCTTTGTAGTAACTTCATGCATGTATCTATGAACGCTTATGTCTAGCTTGTGTATGCAGAAATGTGGGCTGGTAATTCAGAAATTTAATCTCAGAGAAATCCTTCAATATGAATGATGGTTGCGTGTTTTCCTTTGCCTGATGAATAGCTGTCCCTCCTCAACTTAAAAAAGAGTATGTCTGGAGGTGTCCCACGCCGCTTGAGTCTGGATCTCCTCTGGCTGACCACCCGTTCATAATTGATGGCAATAGCATGGAACATACACGGCGCGGTGAGCCGCCCACGCTCAACCGGTGTATGACGCTACCTGGCGCCCTGTTTCGACGGAAAGCAGATGCGCGCCGCACAACTGAATTTGGTATTGCCGGTGCCATTAGCAACTCCGCGCTACAAGCAGTCGCAATAACGGCCACCACGGAGGAACCGGGCGGGGTGGCTGAACTTTTGGAGAAACGATGCCAGGCAGGACAAGTGCTTCACAGTTTCTCATATAATCATTGGGATTCCCAAAGGGTTGGCTCTCCACAAACGTAAGTGCAACTCTTTTTGTTCATAGCATTAGCTTTACTCTGTTCACTGTTCACACCATTCTCCCTAAAAATAAAACAAAATAAATACATATTCAAATAACTTAGCAGCCATTGTAGTTATTCAGCTAATTTTCGTATTTATATTCAATCTGCATATGATATATTTCCAAGACAGTGCAATTATCTTAAATGTATTTCTGGGTAAATCTATTAATCATACACATTTACACACACACACACACACACACTCACACGCACACACACACACACACACACACACACACACATAGGGAGGATGGATGGGAAAGGCACATATCTAACAACCAGTAGCATTTCATGAATATACATCACTGTGATGGGGAAAGTGGATTGCTTATGCGGCTGCATGCACTACTGATGAAGTTGGAACTTCCCCTGGATTGTCAATTAACTCCCATTTTCTGGCTCACCAGTCTGTCAACTCAAATCCGTCCTCTGGCTCTGAACTTTAAGAACTACATCTATATCCCTCAGAGTTTCTCAGAGTTTTTTACATGTATTTATTATTTTTATTATTATTATTATTATTATTATTATTATTATTATATCACATTGATCTTACTATAGGATACAGAGTGTGATATTTTACCAGGTATAATTACGCTTTCAGGACTTATCAACACATTTACACACAAATACGTATACACACACACACGCACACACACACACACACACACACACACACACACACATACAAAATCTCATTTGCCTCGGCAGCCTTTCAATTGGTAAATCTCATTGTGAAGGATTTTTGCTTTAGGAGACATTGGTGTTTCGAAGATATTCTCAAATTAAAATTTGACAATCAGTTCCTATACACCTGGACCATATGAGTCAACATGTACTGTATTGTATTTGCACTCAGAATGGTGTAGCCTTTCAGTCATTCAGTTCATGGTTTCACCTGGTCATAAAAAGACATGAAGCTCATCAGTTTTCACTTCATGGGTCAGATATATTTGTGTGGAATTGTTATTATAGCTTATGAGTGATTCTTATTCAGTTTCTGGAAGTTATTTGGGAGCTATCCAGATGAGGTGAGAATGGATTAGATGAATGAGTATTTAATATTTATGCATATGCCTAATTAGGGCTGTGCAAATATCATTTTGATCGAATCAATTTGAAATATGACTTTCAACAATTATGAAAACAACATAGTCAAAAAAACAATGCTCTCATTTTGTCTTTATAAATCCATAGCAGTCCTTTGTTTTACACAGCTGCTGTATGCATGATCGTTTTTGCATTACTTTGTTTTTACTTTTTTCCCCTAGGTTAATTATATTTAAAAATCCATACATTTCACTCCATTCCTAAGATGCACTTAATGAAACTAGGATCCATGTGATCTTCATCTTTACATTATACACAGAAGTCTATAATGCCTACTGTAGGTCTATTTCAATTGTCAAGTTGTAGTTCAGTGTCTGAATTTGTCTTGTCTAGGAGCTTACTGTAGGTATTACATTATATCACCAGTGTATGTGTGCATTTTAAAAATGTTTTGATTGAATTGCCTTTCAAAGACCTTCAATGCACTTCATACAGTTTGACCAATTCATATTTAAGCTGACATTTTCTTCCACTGAGGGATTTTCATTCACAGCACTATCAGAAGGGGAGGACATTCTTATGACATGTGGGAATTGCTTAGTGCCTCTTGGTGTTGTCCTAATCAATATCTTCTCCATTGTGTTCTGGTCGACTGTGTTAACTTGCACATCATCTCTGAAATCATCAGTTGGATAACCATAACATTGATGCATCATCTTTTGCTGTCAATGGATGCTTTCATTCATTGCCTGGTTTATCACTCCTTGACAATTGTACACAAACAATGCAATTTTCATGGATGTATGAAAACATTTGTTGTTGAAGTAAGTAAGTCAAAGTAATGAGAAGTAGTAGAATTAATGAGAAATTGCTTTTATGATGTGCACAAGGGACTAGATGATGTACGTGGAGGTTGAACTGGTAGTTCTTTTTTTTAATTCTGTACTGGTACATTTTAATTATTGTCTGAAAAAATGTGCTAAAGCGACTGAGAGAAACTCTAAGAAAGAAAATGTGTATCTGTGCTGTGCTGTAAATCACTTTAGATGAAAGCATGAGCCACATGAATATGCAAAATATAATTTTCCCCACAATGCTTTTCCCCATAGAATGGAGGCCATTAACAGGAGGCACACCACCCTGAGGGAGAAGGGCCGGCGGCAGGCGATCCGCGGCCCGGCCTACATGTTCAATGAGCGTGCCACCAGCCTGACGGCCGAGGAAGAGCGCTTCCTGGACGCTGCAGAGTACGGCAACATCCCTGTGGTGCGCAAGATGCTCGAGGAGTCCAAGACGCTCAATGTCAACTGCGTGGACTACATGGGCCAGAACGCCCTGCAGCTGGCTGTGGGCAACGAGCATCTGGAGGTGACCGAGCTGCTGCTGAAGAGGGAAGGGCTGGCCCGTGTCGGGGACGCCCTCCTGCTGGCCATCAGCAAGGGCTATGTGCGCATCGTGGAGGCCATCTTGGCTCACCCGGCCTTCGAGGGCGGCCTGCGGCTCACGCTGAGTCCCCTGGAGCAAGAGCCGCTGCGCGACGACGAGGACTTCTACGCGTACGACGAGGACGGCACGCGCTTCTCGCAGGACGTGACGCCGGTCATCCTGGCGGCACACTGCCAGGAGTACGAGATCGTGCACACGCTCCTGCTGAAGGGCGCGCGCATCGAGAAGCCGCACGACTACTTCTGCAAGTGCGGCGAGTGCGCGGACAGGCAGCGGCGTGACTCCTTCAGCCACTCGCGCTCACGCATGAACGCCTACAAGGGCCTGGCCAGCGCAGCCTACCTGTCTCTGTCCAGCGAGGACCCTGTGCTCACCGCCCTAGAGCTCAGCAACGAGCTCACACAACTGGCCAACATCGAAACTGAGTTTAAGGTGAGATGAATGTGAAGTGTGCAGTGTTAGGTGAAGCTGTGAAGTAGACAGACAGACAGACAGACAGAAAGAACGACAGACAGACAGACAGACAGACAGACAGAGACAGACAGACACAGACAGACAGACAGACAGACAGACAGACAGACAGAGACAGACAGACAGAGACAGACAGACAGAGACAGACAGGTTGTGAATCTGCCACATCCAGTTTTTCTTTTCTTTTCTTTTCTCATGTCCAGATAGTGTTCTACTTCATCTTCTCATCAACAAAATAAATAAAACTTTCGCTAACTGGATGCAAGAGGGAGGAAGGGCCTTGATAAATTGGCAAATCTTTACGCAATGTGGGTAGTGATAGTGTATAGGGCGCTCTGGTTCGGTAGCCTGCATGTCAGGTCATCGTAGTCATTTCCAGGGCTGTGGGGAGGGGCCGCGGGGAGTTAAAAGTGAAGCGCTGCAGTCGCACAGTGCAAGCTGCTGGAGAGCACAGCAAAGAAAATATTCAAACAGCAATAGCATGCGCTTTTTGAGATCACTTTACAGTAATCAGCCCAACCCCAAAACGCCACCGGCCCACCAGGAATCCTCCCAACTCTCCCGATTGCCACTCCGCTACTGCCTGTTCACCAGAAATATAACAGACGTCATGTCCTCAAAAATCATGAATGACGTTCATTATTCTTATTTGAAATGTTACTCAAAAACAGATTTCTGTCTTTGCAACTGATGCAGACAAATATTGATTGAGGCTGCCTGGTCTTCTTTAACACAAGCTTACCTGTAATATTCACAGGTTTGTTGTGGGTTATCTGGGGGCACTAAGACCTTTCATTTTGACACTAATCCATGCTTATGCAACTGAAAGACACCATAGTGCCCTGTGTCCTTTTAATAACCATATATTCAGACAAGTTCACACATCTGTGGCGTAAATCCTCAAAACAATTATGCCATGCTGTGGGAATGTTGTACAAAATGTGTCAGATACTTTTATTCATGTCAAGGGTATTTATCCATACAACTTGAAATGAATTGACTAAACAAGTGGGTCTTCTGTGGTTTTGATGTTTGTTTGTGGGAACATCCATTCAAACTGAGAATCCCTGAAGCAGCTCATTAAAACTTGCCCATGCATGCTTAATCTCTTTAGCATTAACGCATCCTCTCCAAGCCTCTCTCTCTCTCACTCTCTCTCTCTCACTCTCCCTCCCTTTCACTCGCTCTACCTCTCCTTTGCTCTTCTGCCATCTATAAGTGTGTGCTAACTCTGAAGTGGCCGTCTCATTTCTCTCCGCCAGCCATTCACACAAGGGAGGGCCAGAGCGGGACTTTCCTATCCAGTCTGTTGACTTCTCGCATTGTATTAGTAAGCCGTTAATTGAAAAGGGTCCAGGGAGAGCCTTGTATAATTGCCCCGCTGTTGAGCATTTGATTGATAACCGTCCCACGCACGCCTGTGACCAAGTCAGGGAATCAGAGACAACTCTCTTGTGTTCAAACACTGTGCGGTAGATACGTGTGCATTCTGAGGCATAATTACAGAATAAGAAATTCTCCTGTTTGGGGATAATGAAGATGGATTTTTGCCTTGTCTGTGTCTTTTCCCTGACATCACTGAAAGTGACGGAAAGTGTCTGACACTCTGGTGGGATTTCCCGTCATCAGCGCTGGAGTTGTTTTGAGATTGTAGGCTCTGGATGGAACGATCAGAGCCATTGTGTTACATCTATCCATCATTGTGAGGTGTGACCCAGGGGAGACGTTTCATTTTCATTGCATTCACACATATGCTTCCCCCATGCGATGCACCTACAAACCAATTCACTTTACTATATGATGTAGACTGACTGCTTGAAGACAACCTGCAGTGCAGTGTCACTGTACTTTGCTTTTCCTTTGTTTAATACATTTTGCTCCTGTACTCTCCATTATTTGTTTGCTGCAACAGTATAGTAACAATGCTATACTGATGTCACTGTGTGTGTTAATTGTTCTTTCCGTAGAATGACTACAGGAAGCTGTCCATGCAGTGTAAGGACTTTGTGGTTGGGGTGCTGGACCTCTGCAGAGACACTGAAGAAGTGGAGGCCATTCTGAACGGAGATGTGGACCAGAATCCAGCCAGCGAGCACAACCGGCCCTGCCTGAGCCGGGTCAAGCTCGCCATCAAGTACGAGGTCAAAAAGGTAAAGCCCACAGCTGAGAATATATAATTTGGCAGAACACAATTAACGATGTGCACAAGTGAGAATTTAATTGAAAAAGGCTGGGAGAGAGACTGTGAGGGAGTATCTGTTCTGTCTTACATGATAAAACAATGCCTCCTGTAAACAAAAAATGTACAACGATTTTGTGTCTAAGTGTTGGAAAAGAGTTTAATGTTTAAAAATACCACTATTGCTGTTTATAAGTTAATTTCATTATTTACCTGCTCTGCTCTGATCGGTGCCCAGTTTGTAGCCCATCCTAACTGCCAGCAGCAGCTCCTGACGCTGTGGTATGAGAACTTGCAGGGTCTCAGACAGCAGTCCATCGGGGTCAAGTGCTGGACGGTCCTGGGTGTGACCGTGGGGCTTCCCTTCCTCGCTCTTTCGTATTGGATCATGCCATGCAGCAAGGTAGCTGATACACTCACAAACCTGACATATGCACCCCCAAATATCTGATTTCAATACAGCACATTTTTTATTTTGTGTGGAAAGTCAAATAGATAGATAGATAGATAGATAGATAGATAGATAGATAGATAGATAGATAGATAGATAGATACTTTATTGATCCCCAAGGGCAAATTCAAGATGTGGATATATAAATATTCTCATATCAGGATACAATTTTGCATTCCATTTTAGTGTGTTTATGGTCTGTGTTTGATGCTCTCGTCAGCTTGGCCAGATCCTTCGTAGCCCATTCATGAAGTTTGTGGCCCACGCAGTGTCCTTTACCATTTTCCTCGGTCTGCTTGTGGTCAATGCGTCAGACCGATTCGAGGGAGTCAAAAACCTTCCCAACGAGACCATTACTGACCACCCTCGGCAAGTCTTCCGTGTGAAAACAACACAGTTCTCCTGGACAGAGATGCTTATCATGAAATGGGTCCTAGGTAAGTGAGTGCCAGGACTCTGTGTAATGTGTAATGCCAGATTGTGCTATTTAGCTCAGTACAAGCCCAACTGATCTCTTGGCCAAAATCACTGTATTTGCTGTGGTCTCCATTCTAAATGGGAATGCATGCAACCTCTACTTTCAGAACAAAATTTACAGAAAACTACTGCAATGTAGTCTTATATCACACACATAACTTAACATGAATTAATTGTTTTTTTTTTCCTTCATGATATTTCCTGGTTTTACTTCACATTATTTACATTTCCATTCAGTTGAGCAAACTCCTGTCTTCTGTCTGTAAAAGGAATGATCTGGTCAGAGTGCAAGGAGATTTGGACCGATGGGCCACGGGAGTATGCCATGCACCTCTGGAACATTCTGGACTTTGGCATGCTATCCATCTTTGTGGCGTCCTTCACAGCGAGGCTCATTGTTTTCCTAAGGGCTTCCAAGGCACAGCTGTATGTGGACCAACATGTGCTGGACACAGACCTAAGTAATGCCTCTCTGCCAGAGGAAGTGGCCTACTTCACCTTTGGTGAGTACTCCCAATCACACTAGTCACAACCACAATAGTATTATAATAGAATAAGACATGTTGATGGATTGCTATATTACTCTAGAGCAGTGCAGTGCAACAGTAATGCCACACAAAACACTGTGCCATGTTTTATATTGTTTTAGTTTGCTGTTGTTGGGCAATTCCATGCAAAGACCATCCTTACCATACACACACAAATAAAACTGTTGTTAAAATGTTAATTTAGGTCTATATTTTATTGTTTGTAACTGATCTGATTGAATTTAATGGAAAATTACACTCCTTTTACATTATAAATGATTTTGGTGTGCAACCATACAGAAACAAAATGTTTCACATAGCAATATTATACATATTTAAAAAGGGGATAAATGGACTCAAATTGTTATCATCTGACATACTGTTGTTAACTGGATTATCGTGTTGGCTGGAGAGGACAGCTGACTTTGCAGCTGGAGTTACTGTAACGTAGCAACCTCCTTCTGTTGCAGATGTGTTCAACCTACCATTAACGTGTAATTTGAAATATGACGCTCTACTATTTACAAAGGTTTACAACACGATGTGCCAGCATTTGAAGTGAGATCCTAATAGTCAGATCCTAGCTTATACCCACAGAGTAACATGAGTAACACCAGCAATAAACTATATGAGCCTTATACTCTTGCAACTCATGTGCATGTAAATGAGTGTGTGTGTGTGTGTGTGTGTGTGTGTTTGTGTGGGTGTGTGTTTATGTGTGTGTGTGTGTTTGTGCCTGTGTGTGTTTATGTTAATGTGTGTGTGCTTGCCTGTGTGTGTTTATGTCTGTGTGCTTGCCTGTGTGGGTATGGGCTAGGTTGATGCGGGCTCTTGACACTAATATACCATAAACATGTTGTCTTCTTGGGTGCAACGGTTCAGGGCCCGGTTTCCCGATAGCAATGGATACATGCACTTACGAGGGTTTTCTACGATTCATCTTAAGATCGTTGTTTTTTCCGACTGTTTCCTGAACATGCCTGTAGCGTGAACGCGCGTGCACGCGCGTGCACTGCTCTTAAGATGCTCTTAATAGGAGCTGTCCACGTTAATAGTTCTGAAATATCCTCTAATTTGGTGATGTCAGGTGACTGCCCCGTATGTTAGGGGAATGTTGCCATTAAACAACCAAAACCTAAACTTCAGGGAACATTCAGGAACGTTCCTGCAAACAAACACTTTCCCAGAATGTTCTGGGAACTATAAATTGTTAGCTGGGGTCACAGCTACCGTTTGAATTTCGGATCTACACATTAATTCACTTCAATACGAAAATAGAAACATTTTGACATCTGCATGAAAGTGAATATGACCACCGCTCAGTCCTGCACATTCTCTCCGCAAAAATAATTAATGCTTGTCAATTTGTCTCCTACTCCATCTTGCAACTTTTGTGTATGTAAATGAGTGTGTGCATGTGTGCGTTTGCTTTTGTGTATATGTGTGCTTCTCTGTGTTTGTGTGTGTGTGTGTGTGTGTGTGTGTGTGTGTGTGTGTGTGTGTGTGTGGATGCGTGTGTGTGCGTGTGGGTGTGTTTGTGCATGCGTGCGCATACATGTTTGTGTTTTTTTTCTCACTACTTACTTCATGGTACATATATCATGGTTTCGGCAGTTTCCTTAAAAATTCAGAGTTTGTAGAAAACCTGTAATCTCTCATAAAAGTGTGAGATCCATAACGCTGATAAAATGCCATGTATTCTTAGGATGTAAATGATTATATGAAATTTGAGGATCTGTCAGTATTCAGAGGACAGAGGTTACATTAAAAGTTATGCAAATGAATTCACTGATACTAATTTTGTCCATGCTCTGAGGCATTTTGTTTACCAATGCCAACACTCACATCCATAACACTGGAACTGCCCTGTTTGATTTGATTAGTTGCTGTTGTTTTAATGTTTTGACAATATTAGTTGTTTCGAAAAATCTACTTTCATTATATGATTGATCAGGCACATAATGTAAGTGAAAAGCAAAATCATTGCAAAAGACTGAAGGGGAGAGAGTAAAAATGTAAAATACTGCCACCTTGTGGCTATAATGACTGTTGTATGTGACTGCCTGTGTTCTCTTTTCAGCCAGGATCAAATGGGTTCCTTCTGACCCTCAGCTCATTTCTGAAGGTCTCTACTCCATTGCTGTGGTTTTAAGTTTCTCAAGAATAGCCTACATTCTACCTGCAAATGAGAGCTTTGGACCACTGCAGATCTCCTTGGGCCGCACAGTGAAGGACATATTTAAGTTCATGGTCATATTCATTATGGTCTTCCTGGCCTTCATGATCGGCATGTTCAATCTGTACTCGCACTATCTAGGAGCCAAGTACAACCCTGCTTTCACCACGTGAGTCCTGGCAAGATTTCTATTCAGAAGGACGTTGGCCATCTGAGGTGGCATCTATGAAATGTTTTTTTTTTTTTTTTTATTACAGGGTGGAGGAAAGTTTCAAAACCCTTTTCTGGTCCATCTTTGGCTTGTCTGAAGTCATCTCTGTGGTTCTGAAGTACGATCACAAGATTATTGAGAATATCGGCTATATCCTCTTCGGTGTCTACAACGTCACTATGGTTGTGGTTCTGCTCAACATGTTGATAGCCATGATCAACCATTCATACCAAGAAATTGAGGTTTGGCCTTTATTTTGATATGATTGAATATTAACTATAACTTCACTATAAAATAAACAGACAATTTTGATCTGATTTTTTTGCAACATTTACCATAACAGGAGGATGCAGATGTGGAATGGAAGTTTGCCCGTGCCAAGCTGTGGCTCTCGTACTTTGATGATGGACGCACATTGCCACCACCATTTAACCTGGTACCAAGTCCAAAGTCTTTCTACTACTTGGCTTTGCATACCAGGGCTTGTCTTGTAAGACTTTGCAAGTCCAAGGCATTCCACCATGAAAATCAGCTCGAAATGGACAAGGTCAACTCTCACTCAAAGGTCTGATATTTTATTTCAGGTCTATGTGAAAAGGGATTTGTGTTTGATTAGGTCATGATTCAGTTTTGCCGTTCAAGATTTTCTGTTGATGTGTTCGTTAATTTTGTTTGTTTGTATTTGTTTTCTTCATGACAGAAGTTCAACCGATTCAGAGCTCAGGATCGGGCACAAGATGAGTTCACAGTGCAAAACCCTATCAAACACCCAACACGCTACCAGGTACTGCCTAAGGACAATTCATATTGTTCTACTTATTAGAAAATGAATACAAGTTGTTATTTTATTGTTTTTTTTATAATCAGTATAAAAAGAAAGTGTGTGTCTTTTCATACTAAATGTGAATCTCCTTTTTTTTATTGGACTCGTTGCATTGATTTCGTTGTAATTTTTAGAAATTGATGAAACGGCTCATTAAGCGCTATGTCCTGAAGGCACAAGTCGACAGTGAAAACGACGAAGTCAACGAAGGTGAGGCCACCTAGTTGCACTCTCAGAGTGTGTAATCTTTCTTCATCAGACAGCTGGCGGGCATCCAAATCCCCCTGAGTCAGACAGACAGTAATTTTGTGAGTCACCCCCGCAACGCTGCTGCTGTGGGTCCAGATGAAACAGACACACTTTACTGTGTGTGTGTGTGTGTGTGTGTGTGTGTGTGTGTGTGTGTGTGTGTGTGTGTGCATGTGCGTGTGCGTGTGCATGTGTGTGTGCATGCAGGCATTTGTGTGTGTGCGTGTGTGTGCTTTTCCTGTACATCAAAGTGAACCCATTTTAAATATGCTATTTGTCCTGCAGGTGAGCTGAAGGAGATTAAACAGGACATCTCCAGTCTACGCTATGAGCTGCTGGAGGAGAAGTCACAGGCCACAGGAGAACTGGCTGACCTGATACAGCAGCTCAGTGACAAAATCAGCAAAACCAACACACCATGAGAGAGAAAGAGAGAGAGAGAGAGACACACATACACACACACAGACAGAGAGAGAGAGAGAGAGAGAGAGAGAGAGAGATAAAGAGGAAGATTACTGTTTCTACACAAAGCTCATTTCACAAAATATGTTAGACATGCTCTGATTTATTGGCCAATGATTAATCACTATTATTCACTGTTGTTACCTATGCCAAGGAGGTTATGTTATTTTTTCCTGCCATTTCTCTGTCTGTTTCTTTATTTGTCATGTCAGTCTTCTTGACATTTATGAAACTTATAGGAGGGGTGTAACAGAACCCATTGCATTTTGGAGTGCATACATGAATTATTTTTCACCTCCATTAACATTGTGAGACAGGGCATTTGGCCTAGGTGGATGAGTGCACTCTGATATCCTGTGTTGTTGATGGTATGAGCCAGCAGAATAAACAGTTTTAGTAAGATGAATATGAAAGTTATAAAACATGGGAACAGTTATACCAAAAATCCACAAGCAAGCATGTGTTGCTGGCACTATTTTATGCTGAAGATTATTAAGTTCACATATTTAACCAGAGGTGTAAAAGTCTGGCTTCAGAAAGGTAGATGAGCTAATTAGTGAAATCACCTGTGATAAGTGCACAGAACCGATACATGGTGGGACTTTTACCAGAGACGTTTGTCGTGGAAATCTATCCACTTCCAAAACCTCCAATCCAACTAGCACTCTGATGTCAAAGACCCGAAGGAGAACACCAAGACGAGAGAAGCTGAAGACTGTTGATCCTTTATTCACCGTATTGCAGTGATAATACAATCCAAACAGAGTCAGGACTGGACCGTCAGGCAATAGAGTGGTGAGTGGCAGCTGCTACCCCGATGAGATCTGATCTGAATGTGCCTGAGCTCTCTCCTTTATACTCTCGGGGGCCTGAGAGGCGTTCCTATCCCCAGGAACGTCACCAGGCCCCTTTTAGCCAATCAGAGCGTTTTGGGACCTGAGATATTGGTGGAAACTCCTCCTCATATAGACATTAAAAAATGTGTGTTGCTAGGCAGAATACATGTGTCCAGGTTCTATGTGTAATCTGTTGCCAGGCAGGGTACGTTTTGATTTGGTTCTATGTGTCACTTCAACATCTGGTTTCACTTCCTCTCTCTGGAAGTCCCTGCTTCTCCTTTTCTGCTAGCCCCTTCTTTTTATGCCCTTCTGGTAAGCACCTTTCTCCCCCAGGCCCTGTCTGGTTTACTTCCACTCTTAGCCTTTGACCGTCCAGTCTCATGACTTCCAGTAAATGTTTGCATAACAGGCAGACTACATGTTCCAGTACATTGTTTGCATAACAGCTGCACAAACTATTTCCAGTACATGTTTGCATATTAAATGGAAGGTCTCCTTAATAGACCAGTACACACACACAAGCATTATTATTAAATGTCTAGATAATATCACCACATATTCCCCCCTTCGAGGCTAAATTAGCCTCGCTATGCAGCATAAGCATCATTTAAACAAAGGAGTGTGTCATAACCTCGTATATTGTCATGACACCTCAGGCTATGTGCACATGAGCGAGTTACAGGGGAATAGTGTCTACTACTACAAATCTTATCGCGCACGTAAAATCTTAAACCTTATAACTTCTGACACCAATGTGTTGGCATCATTGCCTTTACGAGAGTAAATAACATTGGTAAGCAAGCCCTGAACGCCCAGATCAAGTGACAGAAAGACCAATTCCTTTGTTATGAACATATGGCTAGGACCCGAGACGGATTTGTCCCCAAAGCGGCTAATGTGCTAGTCACTTTGAGCATAAAAGAAATTTCATGCAACGGCCATCGGTGCCAAATCGGAATTACATAACAACTTCATGATCCTATTCGTCACTTGCCCATCCCCTAATGGCTCCTTTAGTATATATGATATATATGGCCCTTTTCTGGCCTTTAGGCGTCACACTACACCCCCCTTTGTTACTCGCATCGTCATCCCCTTTTTCCTCCGGAGTCCTCCGGGCATTCACACTAGCGTGAGAATGGGTGAGCACACTGGCCGCAGGCGCGCTACACCGAGGGGACGGGCCGCCATGCTCTGCCTTAGGTTGCCCCTGCTGGCCAATGGGGTCGTACCCGTCCTCGAGCGCTGACCGCGCCACACACCTGCCACACCACTAGGCGGGCCAGGTCCGGCGTGCGGTAACTTGGGGTGAGGTGATCGCTTCTAGTAGCAAGCTTTGGTTACGTCTATCCAGATTTGGATGGCCTTGCAGTGGAGGGCTAAACCTCCATAAAACCTAAGTTGCTGTCTATGTATAGCGAAGCACTAAGATATAAAATTGAATCAAGATCACTTAAGGCGACTCATTCGTATCAGGTCACAGCCCATAATACCCCTTGACTCTAGTATCTTGACTCTGTCACCTGGGCGTGCAGTCACGTGCCTTGTGAATTACCTGTCAGTGCTGTGTATGTGAGCGTGCGTCAGTGTGTGTGTGTAGAGGTGGGTGACTCGCAGGACCCCACCCCTACTCGTACCTATCCGGGAGAGGAAACTCCGGAGGAGGAAACTCCTGCCCCCGCATCCGGGCGACGAAGTCGCTCTCCATTATATAACCCTCGTTGAATTCGCTTTCCATTATCTGTCCCACGCTAGTTTGTACTAAAAGGATCCTCTCACTCGCATCCTCCTCGTCCCAGGGCATCCTTATGTTTTGGACCACTAGTTGTCTAGCGACCACTTTGGAGCAACCCTTACCACAACATTGAGTAATACAGCAAAACATTCCTACCACTAAGGCTGCTCCAAACAATAACTTTCCCAGAAATGCTACAATCTTACCCCCCCATGACCCAAAGGTGTCCGTTAGCCACCGGGTTACGGGGGCAAAAATATCCGGGATTCCAGCAAATGTTGGTGCCAATCCAGAGTTCTCGTGGGCCTCCTTGTTGACGGCCTTGAGCCTGTTCATCGCGTTTGTGAAGTCATCCATGTTCTCGCCTTCACCTGGGACGTACGTACAGCATGAGTCTGTTCCGACGATTGCGCACACTCCACCTTCCTTTGCCAGTATCCAGTCCACTGCTATCCTAGTTTCCATTGCCATCTTTGTGGTGGCGTTCAGCCTTCTGTCAACTGCGTTGAACGCATCTATGGTGGCATTCATGAACCGTAGGGCGTTGTAGTGGATGTAGTTGATCCATTGAACATTCTTGGCGATGCCTATGGATGCTCCGTAGACGGGGATGGCGGCTTCAAATCCGGCGAGCACCTCGTCTCGTGCTTTGAACTGTCTCGGGACGTTGTGGGGCTGTCCGAACATGTCCATATATACTCCATCGTCGGCGTTCCTCCGACTTCTCCTCAGGTTCCCTTCTACGGGTGTCTGCTGGTTGTGCCCTGGGCCGGTCGAGTTCAACGTTGAGTCACATTCTGACCAGGGGACTATGTAGGTTTGCTGGGCCAGGGTGACCCTGGCACACTTTCCCCTCCAGTATTTCGGAAGGGTGTTTCGCAGTCCCCATTTTCTTCCACAGGCCCACCATAAGTCTGCCAGCGGAACATCCCGTTCGTGCACCCAATTTACACCCAACATCGTGGTGTTTGCCTCGATTCCAATCTTCTTCCCGTTTTCGCTCCTCTCTACTAGGCGAAACAGGTAGTTGTTGGATTCGTGGACCCATTTTGCTGCGCAGCGTCCTTCAAATGCTCCTACATCCTTCGGGCCCCCCTTGGCCATGTTTTCATTGGGGGGTACTTCAAAGCATTCAAACTCTACGTCTTCTGGTATTTCATAGAGGCGGTGTGTTTTCCTCGTTACCCTGGCTCCTATGCCTGGGTAGTCTTTTGCACATCTCGCCTCATTTTCTTGGGTATTGTGCCTTTCTTTTCCTTCTCTTAGTTCTGCAGATGAGGGGCCTATGCCAGTCCCCCACTTACGTAACTTCTCACTTCCTAATTGCTCAAGACATGCAAAGGGAGACAGCTTGTCTTCTTTGTACTGCTTTCCCGACGCTCGATATACCGCATCCTCTTCTCCACTTCCTGGCGCTGGTAGTATGGCCAGCTTGGGTCTCACTGCTGAGCACACATAACATCCTCCTTCTGGCTTCACTGTCTTTGCTGTGTATTTGGCCCATTGCATCCATGAATTGTCCTCCCATGCCTCCAGAGCGCTTGTTGATCTCTTTCTTCTTTCTTTGGCCTGAGTCCCATCAGTCTGGTTCTTTGACGGGTTTTCTGGAAGCGTGCCTGTACTATTTACATTTTTGCTCTCATTCTTGCTTGACGGGTTTTCTAGAAGCGTGCTTGTACTATTTACATTTTTGCTCTCATTCTTGCTTTGAGTCGTTGCACTGTCCAGCCCTGGAGTCGTTGCACTGTCCAGCACCGGGATGTATTCGTTGCTTCCCGATGCTTCTGACTCTGGGGTGGGCGCCCCATCTCCTGATTCCCCTATGTACAGAATATTGTCCGTGTCCAGGGCTCTGTCGCCGAGCAGCTCCTCTCCGTCCCATTGCAGAGCGTCATTGGGGGTAGCAGTCCGTGCCCCCTTCGTCGCTTTCGTCGTCCTCTGGGATTCTCCGAAGAGGCCAATCAATGGCCTCCTCGAAGCCCCCCGTCCAGTGGGCATCGGGGGAGTCGTCCAGGCCGATCCCTCGGAGTACTCGTCTTGTCTCCTGGCTGGTCCCTGGGTGGCTGTCCCCGAAGTGGGGGCCACCCGTGGTGTGCCCTGAGTCCGTCGGTCTCTCCACAGGCTCCGCAGGAAGTTGCGAGCCCTGTTGAGGAGGTGTCCGGGGGGGAGGCGTAAGGACAGCGGGTAGCCTGAGCGCGTCGAGGGCCTCAGCGATCTCTGCGGCGGATGGCTGTGCTCCAGTCTGGTCGTCGGCGGGGGCGTCGGCTGGGTACGGGTAATCCCAGTCGGCGTAGAAGTCTCCAAAGTCGATGGTGTCGTTCCCTTGCTGGTGTGGCGGTGGCGGTGCTTCTTCCCTCGACCTCGGCGTTTCTTCGGCGTCACTCTCCGTGAGGTCGGGTGTGGTCGCGGCCCGAGAGTGGGCTGTGGGGTCAGCTGGTGGATCACCGCTGGTCGAAGCGGTGGCAGGTCTGGATACTTGGGATTCGGGAGTGGCTCCCACTTCAGGTGGATGTCGCCTTCCCATCCTCGAGCCTGGCTCGGCTCCAGCATCGCCAGCACCTGTAGGCACAGATAGGGGAGGGAAAACAGCAGGCACCCTAGGTACATTCCGCCCAGGGTCATCAGCAGGAGCCGGCAGTATCCTCCGCCTCGTACTCCTACGCGCACCTGGTCCTCCCCTTTGTTCCCCACCACCATCATCCTCCCCGGGGGAGTCTGGTGGGGGTCCTGGCGGGCCCTGGTCCCTGTCATCGTCTTCCACCTCCTCTGGACCTCTCGCTCCTTCTGGTGGCACCGCCCTGTAACAAGAGTTAAGGTGATACCACAAATCTGATCCTTGCACTCTTACCGCCCGGGGGGTAGCCTGGGTCACTCGGTAGGGCCCTTCTGCCCTGGGGTCGAGACACGATCTTTTGAACACCCTCAGGTATACCCAGTCTCCCACTTGGATCGGTCCGGGCTCAGTCCTCCGCTCCCGAGCTCTTTCTCTTCTCTTCTGCTCGTTGAAAACTGCCCTGTGAACTTGAGAGAGCTGTTTAATGTAACTGCTTATTTCCTGTTCTAGAATTTCCAGCGGAGGCCTCTGATCCCCTCTGAACCGTGGTGTGGGCATTGCCCGCCCCGTCACCATTTCGTGCGGGGTCAGATGCGTGGTTCGATTTTTTTCGCAACGCATTTTCATCAGCGCGATTGGCAGCGCGTCAACCCAATTTAAGTTTGGCAGATTTGGATCGTCATGTGCGCTTTGGACGATCTTCGCTATCTTATTTTTCAGCGTGCCGTTCGCCCTTTCAACCATCCCCTGGGACTGCGGGTGGTAAACACAACCAAACCGAGTCTTGATGCACAGCGCCTGCGCAATTTTTTTCCATGTGTTGGCCGTAAACGCTCGGCCATTGTCGCTGCTGATTATTTCTGGGATCCCAAACCTGGGTATCACTTCCCTTGCTAGGAATCGAATCACCGTTTTCTCGTCCTGCCCTCGGCTTGGGCAGGCTTCTACCCATCGTGAGTAGCGGCATATTATCACCAGCACGTGTTTGTACGCGTTTACCGTTCGACCCATGTCGATGTAGTCCATTACCAGGTGTTTGAACGGTCCCTCTGGGAGTGGCACGTGTCCCAGGGGCCGTGGTCCTATGCCTATTGTTATGTTGTTTCTGTAATTGTGCGTGGCACAGGTGTGGCAATTTCTTAGCACGTAATTGATGCGATCTTGAAGGTATGGGGCCCAGAACCCCTTGTCAAGTATCTGCCGCTTGACCTCCCCCCTTGCGCAATGATCCACATCATGCGCATCATGAATGAGGAGATCAAGGAGTCTACTTGGGGCCACCACCCTTCCATCATGACTCCTCCATACCCCATTCCTGCCTTTTGACGCACCCCTTTCCTCCCACAGCAGTGTTTCGGCATGCGGTGCCTCACTCTGTGCGTCTTTGATAGCGCTAAGCGTGAGCATGGGATCCACAATTCTAAGCGTTCGTCCGTCAGGCAAGGTTCGAACCACTGGGGCTTGTATCACTGTGTCGGTTGCCGTAAAAAAACGATTAATTACGCCTGGCGAGTACCTGGCCTCACAGGGCTTGTCCCCGCACTCGGGGCAACTGGCCCTCTGGCATAGCGCGCAACAGACGGGATCTATCTGGTGCTTGTGGTCGTCATCGCACCATCGGGAGCACCACATACATGTGTTGTAAGGGTAGGGGCATTTTGTAGGGCAGGGCACGCTGTGCCCCGTCCTGTTGAGCAGTATTTTATGTGGTTCGTTATTCTGTGGAGATTTAGGGGCGGCATTTGACCTTCTAGCCTCCAATGCCGCTTCCTTTGCTGCCTCATCTGCCTGTGCATTCCCTAGAGTAATGTAGTCCTGTCCCTTACAATGCGCCTTGCATTTGCATATTGCCAGCGTCTTTGGACGCATCATCGCTGCTAACAACAACTGAATCTGCTCCAGATGCTGGATGGGGCTCCCATCCGATTTCTTGAACCCTCTCTGTTTCCATTGAGCGCCATGCACATGGCAGACGTTGTGGGCATAGGCGCTGTCCGTGTGTACGGTTGCATCCCGTCCCTCCGCCAGAGAGCACGCTGCTGTCAGCGCCTTTAATTCAGCTAGTTGCGCTGAACATGGTTGTGTGCATGGCTCACTCATAATTGTCGCAAATGTTTCTGGACCTGTCATCTGCACTACGCTGAATCCTGCATGTGTCCTGTTGTCATAGTTATGGCTAGAGCCGTCCACAAAGTAGGTGATTCCCTGTCCTAATGGCTCGCTCTGCAGGTCTTCCCTCAGTTTTGAGAAGGCGATTGAATCAGCCACGCAGTCATGTGGCTCGCCCTCATATTCAAGCGGGATGAGATCCGCCGGGTTTCCCGCGGTGTCACATGCTTTTATGGTGACATCTGGGCAGAGTGACAGGTTGTAATACCTCAATTGCCTCTGAGGCGTCACACAGAATTTCCCTTGTTCCACCAACTGTGCTATTGCGTGACTGGTGTGTATCACCACTGGCCATCCCATGGTGATGTTAGAGGCTTTGACGTAAGCCGAATATACAGCTTCAAGACCCTGGAAGCATGGGGGGTAGCCCTGGGCCACCGCATCCAGCTTTGAGCTGTAGTAGGCAATGGCTTGTTTGCCGCGTCCATGGCACTGTGTTTGTGCCATAATTGCGGTCATGTACGCGTCTTTTCCTGCTTCCTTCCTGACCGATACGTACAGATAGAAGGGTCTTCCGTAATCCGGCAGTGCAAGTGCCGGTGCTTGCTGTAGTTCTCCTTTGATGCGTTCAAACGCCTCGTTTCCGTCCATTGTCCATGTGAGACGATTCCTCAGGTGGCTGGTTCCAGCCTGCACGATCATGGCTCGTAGTGGGGCTATCTTTTGTTCATAGCACTCCACCCAGTCGCTGCTGAAACCTATGAGTCCAATGAACGACATCATTTGTTTCACCGTGTTTGGCTTCGGTGCCTTGGCAATTGCCTCAATGTGTTCCGGGGCGATGCCCTTGTGCCCATGTGAGATCCGGCGACCTAAGTAGATCACCTGGGGCTGTGCGAATTGTAGCTTTTTCCTTGATGCTTTGTACCCCCCTTCGGCTAGAACGGTCAGCACGTGGACCGTATCCCTTTCACACGTTTCCTGGTCCGGTGAGCATACCAAGACATCGTCAACATACTGCAGAATCGTGCTTTGGCAGGTGATGTGCTTTAAGTCCTCCTTGAGGGCTTGGTTGAAGATGTGTGGTGAGTGCTTAAACCCTTGTGGGAGCCTTGTGTACTGGAACGTCTTGCCCTGATATTTGAATGCGAAAAATTCCCTACTTGCAGGGGCCACCCGTATTGTGAAAAATGCTTGAACCAGATCAATGGCGGAGAACGTTGTTGCACTTGCCGGGATGTTGGTCATTAGTACGTTAGCATGTGGGACGTCCGCCGGATAGTCCTCAATGCGCTCGTTGACGGGTCTGAGGTCCTGGACCATTCTCCATCGCACTCCATCCGCCTTCAACACGGGAAATATGGGTGTGTTGCACCTTGCACTTGGGACTTCCTCTAAGACTCCTGCTCCCAGGAGGTCTTCAATTGTCCCTCTTATCCCTTCAGCTGCTTCTGCTGAAATGGGGTACTGTGGCTGGAAAGGCAGCGTCGCTCCTGGTTTCAGCCTGAACTCCACAGGGCTTGCTGACTTGACCAGCCCTATGTCCCCATCTCCTTGTGACCATACCGCAGGCGGCACTTTTCTCAATATTCTCTCTGCCCGTTCGGCGTCTGTTTCTGTCGCCTCTTGCAGCATCATCATTTTCCAGGGGGTCGGTCCCGGCCTCCCTGTCTTCTTGTCCGCCTCGCCGTCTAGGTAGTACTTCTTATATTCCTCCCATTCTAGGTCGGACTTGTCGATGGGCACATGGTTCTCCTTATCCCAGCATCGATATCCTGCTCCTCCCAGCAGGCCATACATGCAGTATGGGTTGCCGTAGGGGCATCCTTTGACGTAGGGTATGTCATAAACCTTCTCCGGGAGATATACTGCTGGTTGTGCTTCCCTTTTCTTTGGGCACCATGACAGATGCCGCATGTACATGCTCCATTCCGCGTCTTCTTTGCTGAACGGTACATGTCTCGTTTTGTCCCAGCAGCGGCGCCCCGCTCCTGGGAATAGGCGGTAGAGGCAAAATTGATTCCCATATGGACATCCTTCAACATAGGGTATCTCCTCTCTCTCCTGCGGTTCTGTGTCCATGATCTCGATTATCTGTGGGACTCCCCACACGGTGACTTGGTTGTCCAATTTTATCCTGAACATTGGCTCTCCTCCTTTACTGATAGCCGTTTGGAGTCGATCATTTCCTGTGTCCTTCCACTTGACGCACAGGGCCTTGAGCATCACTGGGCCCATCTCTCTTGCTCTGTGACCTCTGGCCACTCTTAGAGTAATGTGCGGCCTTGTTCCGGGCATGTCGAAGATCAAGCCTAGATCCCATCCTTTCGCAAATTTCACCTCAGCGGCCACTCCTTCCTTGGCCACCACTAGTGCGTGTATGTCGAGTGGGATGCGTCCCCACTTACTCACGTCCCTATGCCATCTTTCCTCTCTTTCCTTGCTTGGCGTTTGGTCGAATTTTATCGTACAATGAAGTGGGCATCTTGGCGTCCTTAGCCGAGCATGAAGGCTGTTTATTTGGAAAGCATACTCGTTGTAGACTACTCGCTCTACGCTTGGCTCCAATTGTCCAATCCAGTAGACCTGGTGAGTTTCAGTTTGAGTTGGGGCACTTATCCTTAGGGCCATTTGGGTTGCCAGCCCTGTTATTTGTACTCCTGTTGGGGAACACTCAATTTGGAGTCTTAGGTTGCACAGTGCGTCCCGTCCCAATAGGTTGACGGGCGTGTGCTCTGCTATTAAGACTGGTATCCTGATTTCCTTGTCTTCTATTTGGATCGATACTGGAGCCGTCATTGGAATTAGCTGCGTTTTCCCCGAGAAACCCACTGTCTTCATAAACTTTCCTGAAGATCTGGGGAGGTGTTGGGCATCTTTTGGGTGAAGACAAGTATATGTTGCCCCTGTATCCACTAAACATTTGACTTCCATGCCCTCGATTAGAACCTGCAGCATTGGTTCTGCGTCAGCTCCCCTGGTCAGGGCGGGGAACTGACCCTCCCCTGGGTTTTCTGGGCTTCGTCAATTCCAGTTTCCCCCGTAAGGGGAGACTGGGCCAGAGGGTGCCTGCATTTGCTGTGGGGCTCTCCCTTGTTGGGGAGCATAGCTCCCTCCTTGCATTTGTCCTTGATTTGCCTGTCCTCCTTGGTTGTTCTGGCCTCCGGTCTTTGTCGGGCAATCCCTGGAGATGTGTCCCGTTCCTCCACACATCCAACATTGAATGCTGTTTCCTTGGCTCTGCTGGCCTTGGTATTGTCCCCTTCCATAGCCTCCTCTGCCTTGTCCACCTCTTCCCTGGCGGAATCCTCCTCTGCCTCTTGGCTGGTACCATTGTTGTCTCTGTTGCTGTTGTTGTGGGGGTCCATATGGCGTTTGTTGCCATGTTTGCATCATGGGCTGCATGGGTGGCGGCTGCATCATTACTGGTTGTTGCACCATAGGTTGCTGCACTACCGGTGATGGTGGCTGTGTGGTAGGGGCCGTAGCAGGCATTACCGGAGCTTGGGTAACTGCCTTCTTTGCCCCCTTTGCCTCCTGGAGCTGCACATGGGTCAGCTTCCTTATCGCTTCCTTCTCCTGCTGCTCCTCCTTGTCTTTCCCTTGTCTGTACAGAGTTACGTGGTGTACCACTGCCAGTCTAAATTCTTCTTTTGGCATGGCTGCCAGGCGCCAGTCGCTTTCCAGCTGCGTCCTGACTTCTCTTGGCAGTGCGTCCATGACTGCTCTTCTGAACTGCATGGTGAGGGGACCTGAGTCTTCTGGTCTTTGCTCCATCCTTATCGTCCATTCCTGCGCTGCCCTTTCCACGAAGGCTGCGGGATTATCGCTGTCTTTGAGTTTCTCTATCCAGACGGCTGAGGGGCTGTAGTGGTTGGGGTAAGCTGCCCTTAGGGCCTTCCATACGTCGTTCCGGACGCTATCAAAACACAGGGCGTCTCTGCTGGCATTCATCAACCGCCCTAGGTTTTCTCTCTCCAGTACAGCCTCTGTGTCAGCTTTTCCCAATATCAGGCCGAGCAGATATTTTATATCTCCCACGGCCAGGTTTCGGCCTTGAGTCTCTGACTCTAGCCGACTTATCCATCTGCCCGCTCCCTCATGCAGGACAGGGAGCCGTGAAATGAGGCCATTCACATCTGAGTGGGTCCATGGCTGGTAGTGGGCCGTCTGGTTTTTTGTTATTAATGGTGCCATCACAACCGTCTCTTCCTCATCCAATTCCTCCGGGATGGCTTCCATTCTTTCTCTTCCTTTCCGTGCCCTCTCTCTTTCTTTCTTTCCCTCCTTTTCCAGTTTTTCCAGCTCCTTCTTGTTTTCCTTTAGGCCTTTCTTGACTCCCCCTTCGATCTCGTCGAGCCCCTTTCGCACTCCTTTTCTGATCTCGTCCAGGCCTTTCTCCACTCCTTTCTTCATCCTGCTGATTCCAAACAGTCCTGTGGTGAGCACACTGGGTGGGATCATTACTGGGAGTATTCCGGCCCGCCCTCTACATGCCTCTGTTTGCCGCTGGTGGGTCCTCACACCCTTCTCTCCTTTGAACGTCCTTCCGCAGCCGAGACACACTGAGGGGTCCTCTCCCCTCGGACCCTGTGGCAGTTCTCTCTGAGCTTGCTCTTCGAGGAACTGTTCCAGGACTCCCAGTCCTACCTCCTCGTCTTCCGCTGACTCATAGTCCTCCCCTGAGCCAGCCTGGCTGTCTGCTCCGTCCGTACTTTCCTCCTCTTCTTCCACTGTTGTGGTTGGACCGCAGGTCAGTTCGAAGGTCAGTCGGCGGGCCCTCCTCCTTTCGGAGGACTCTCGTCTGGACTCTCGACGGCTTTCCCTTTTTCCACTCTCCTGTTCCCTTTTCAGCTCCTCGCTCTTCTTCATCTCTTCCTCTCTGAGCCTTCCTTCTTCTTTCTCTCGTACTCCCATCCTCTCCATTCTTTTCAGGACTTCCGTCATTTCTCTTTTCAGGCTTTCGCCGCAGTTCCTGCAATCCCTTTTATACTTGGCATGTTCTGGCGTGCTTCCTGGGCCTGTCCCCTTGTCTCCCCACTTCTCCATCTTTGCTAATTCCTCCATCATCTCCTCGGCCAGTTCTACCTCCTGTGATCCGATCTTTCTAGCGGCTTTCAGCTCCTTCAGACCCTTTTCCATTTTTTCCATTTTTCCCTCATACCGTTCTTCAACCCTCTGTTCCTCTCTTCTTCTGTTTCGGTATCTCTCTTCCGCTTGCCTAATGGCTTTTTCCACTTTCCTCCAGCACACCTGGGTGTATTCCTCGAGCTTCCGCCATGACTCTCTGCACCCCTCCTTCACCGGTTCCTGGTCCATCTGTGACCTCACCCAGGCCAGGGTTTTCATGGCCTCTCTATCTCGGGCTTCTCTTTCTTCCTCCCCTGTGGCCTCTACCCACTCTCTCATGACTGTCTTCAGGTGGTCCCACAGCCTCCCATACCATTGTCTCTGTTCCTCTTCTCCCTCCTCAGGGGCTTGTTCCTTCCTTCGGCCTGGAAGGCGTAAGGGCTCGCTCCCTCCAGCTTCTGGGTCACCTTCACGCCTCTTCTGGCTCTCCCGACAGAGTTCTTGGGGGCTGGTCACTGGAGATCCGTCTGTTTCCCGGTGGCCTCTCAGGCTTGTGTGGTAGTCACTCACCACCCGCTCCTCCAATTCCCTTTTGGTTTCTTCTTCCTCATCCCACTCTTTTTCTTCACCCGGCTCTGTACTTTCCAGAAGGCGTTCTGGGAGCGTTTCCCGGGTGGGGGATGATGGTGGCGATGCCTGTGCGGACGCCGGTTGGGAGGTTGATGGTCTCGGCTGGGGGTTGGCCTGTTCCCACCTTATTCTCTTTACTTCTTTCAGCACCTCCGCGCAGGTCCCCTCCAATGTGATCCCCTTCACCACTAGTGGGGCCTGCACTGCCAGGTGCACCGTTGGGGCCTGTGACCCGTATCCCGGTGCTTGTATTGCCAGGGTCCGTGGGTCCCTCTCCTCCAGGCGCCGGATTATTTCCCGCACGTTATCCTCTTCTCGCGGCACCTCCGGGTACAGTTTGTCCTTTTCCCTGTATGGGGGAGGACGCAGCTCCTCCATGGGCGGAGCTCCTGGCTCTGCTGCTTGGGTCGGGGCGTCCAGCTCTTTCTCTGTGGGCTGTGATTGGGGGCACTTCTCTGTTGTGGGTGTTTCCGGCGGCGTGTCATTCTGGTCCGCCCTTTGCCTTCTCTTTCTTTCCGATATCTTAGCGAAGGCCTCCAGAGTTTTCAATTCCTTCTCTCTCTTTTCCTGCCTCCGTGGGCCTTTGTCATAACCCTTGTGGTTCATGATTTTTTCCCTCATTTGAGCAATTATTGTCGGGTTGAGTGACCCTTCTTTTGGCCATGCTGTGTGGTCTCCTTTGTATCTTAGGAACCATTTGTGGTTGATGTTCTTCACGTCCTTTTCAGCAATGGCATTTTCCCTTACTACTTCCTCCAGAGGTGTCATTGCTCTGGTTGCCATTTTTCTTTAGAGGTCGTTGTCTTCGGTGGAATGGGGATTTTTGCCGTAGTCTAGCTCGTTTATGTCCTCCCGGTCAGTGCAGAACATGCGATAATCTTTTTCGTATTGCCTTTTCCTCTCCCTTTTGTATCTGTTCTGGTCTTTTTCCTCCCAGTCCAGTCGTAGGTCGCTCACCAAGTATAGTATAGAGTTCCGCACGTCGCCCCACTCCTGGAAGACCGTATTCAGTTTGCCTCTCCTTTCTTCAAATGCTTTTCCTCTATCGTTCACTGCGCTTACGCTCCACCCGTCACTCCCGTGCTCGGAGATTCTTATTGTCCACTTCTCTTTTATCTTCAGGTCACCCGATGTAGCCTCTCCTTTACTTCCGGCTGCTTGGGGCTGTGGTTCCTCCTGTTTCCTCACTGGCAGGCTATTAGGGGTTAGTTTACTTAATAAAGCAAGCGTTGCTTTTAGGTCTATGTCGTCTCGATATTTGCACTTATACGGGAATTTGCACTCAAAGGGGGCCTCACCCACGTATCCTACGTATTCTCGGCCCTCTCCGTCTCTGACGCTCGTCTCCCAGTCGTGTTCGTCGTATTCAACGATTTCTATGGCCCAGAGCACGTTCTGCTGTCCCTGTTCCATATACTTTCAACGTTTCTCCTGGACCTGCTTACTAGGCTTCTGTGCTCTGTTAATCCGATGTATCGCTATCGTCGCTCCTTGTGTCCATAGGTGTCCCTAACTCTAACGGGTAAGCTCTCCCTATCAGATATTCTATTTTTTCTAGTAGCTCTGTGTAACGGTGGCACCTGATATGCTCCGTTCACGAGACCCTCTCGGTTTCTTGTAAATACGCACCACTTATTATCTTTTCTTTTCAATAATATTTCTTCACTCAAGATTACCTTTTAGCCTTTTATTTTTCGTTTACAAAGTACATTTATTGACTTTATTTTCTCTTTATTTTATTGAAGCAGGTACAACACTTTCGATTTAAGCAAAGTTAGCGGATTACAAGTTTTTTGCTAAGCCGTTACTGCGGGGTTTATTCAGTTCAAGCAGTTGTTATGGAGACCCTGCAGCAGTGTCTCCCCCTCCTATCTATAATCTCTATTTGTCCTTCTCCTTCTTACAGCTGGGGAATCCCTCTCAAACTTGCGCTTCCTTCCCTCAGGTGGGGCAAAGAGCTGGTCAACCACTGGCCTTGTGTTCACCCCCACAAACTTTCCTACCTGCTCTATTACTGTCTGCAGTGCCAATGGTGCTACGCTGGTGCCTAGTCTTGAGTGGGTTCCTCCGTACTTGTCAAGGTGGTCAACATGAACTGAATATTTATCCCTAGTGCTCCCTTCCTCGTTCCAGAACACTGATACTGATAAAGACTCTCTCATAAAATCGGCCAGCCTTCCTCTATCTCGGCCAACTATCTCTTTCAGTGCCTGCTCTATATCCCGCACTGGCTGGGGCTCAGTCGGGCCTTGAACCTCCTCCTGCTGGGGCACCGTTGGACTGTAGCTTAAGTTGGACCGGGGGCTGGTTGGGCTATAACTTGTAGAGGGCGGTGAGCTATATCGGGGGGTGGCTGGGCTGTTAAATACACGGAATGGGCTGCGAATCAGCTGGTGGGATACGGTGTTGCCTGGATAGGGAGTTGGAGCTCTTACTAGACCCCCTTGACCTGACTCCTGGTGCCCCTCTTCCTCTGACCCTAGGCTGCTGTATCCTGTCTCTGGTGGGGCACTTACTTCCCCTGGCTCACTGTCTGCCTCTTCCTCTCTCACACTACTGTTTGGAGTGAACTCTTCTAGGGAGTCTGTGTCTGGTTCTTCCTCACCTGAATCATCAGAAATTTCAAAGCGGTAGAGGACTTTTCCTAGGGTCTCTGGCCTATGGTCTCTCACAATCCTAATCTTGGGCAATATTGTTACTCTAACAGGGGGCTCGGGGGGGGCATCTGCAAAAACCTCCAACAACTGCAACAATCTCCTTATGTCCAGGCTATGGTTGCTGTGCAACTTTCTTATGAATATTGCAGCCGCAACTTCTATTATGTGAGTTTGACGTCCGTCTGTTAGCGTGGCGATCCTCCTTCCCTCGCCGAACTCCTCTACCTCAAATTTGTATGTGCGCTTGTCTTGCATCTATTGTGGGCCCATGCCCAGGCGGTCAAAAGAAAACACAACGGCGCACACTCAGTTTTTACAGAAACGACAGCAGATTATAATAAAATATATTTTGTTCATCACCCTTTGCTCAGGACAGTTTCACACGTTCAACTTACAGCTAATATTGCAGTTTTTACCTATTAACCCGTTCTTTTTCTCTGAAACACACATATATTTTAGGGCAGCCCGTGCTCCCTTTACACAAAATACTATTTTAGTTTTCTCCTTGAAAACTAGATTTCCTCCTTGGAAATTAAAACACTATTTTAGTTTTCTCCTTGAAAACTAGATTTCCTCCTTGGAAATTATTACATGGCCATTTAACTCAGTTTTCTCCTTGAAAACTATTTTACCCGGTTCACAAAATTACAAAACGCTTTTTAAGACCAACAGTACAACCCAATCTCTGTCTTGTGTCTCCACTATTCTTTTGAGGATTCAGGTTAGCACCCCTTCCCGGCCTACCCACCGACTCCCACAGTACAACTCTCCCTAATAATAAGCAAAAGTGCTTACCTTTTGGGCCCGGAGAGTTGTACTGGAGAAGTCTGCTTCACCCGGGACGGAACTGCTTCCCTTGTTGAATCCTTTCAAATCTCGGTAGGAACCTCCAGATCTGTCGTGGAAATCTATCCACTTCCAAAACCTCCAATCCAACTAGCACTCTGATGTCAAAGACCCGAAGGAGAACACCAAGACGAGAGAAGCTGAAGACTGTTGATCCTTTATTCACCGTATTGCAGTGATAATACAATCCAAACAGAGTCAGGACTGGACCGTCAGGCAATAGAGTGGTGAGTGGCAGCTGCTACCCCGATGAGATCTGATCTGAATGTGCCTGAGCTCTCTCCTTTATACTCTCGGGGGCCTGAGAGGCGTTCCTATCCCCAGGAACGTCACCAGGCCCCTTTTAGCCAATCAGAGCGTTTTGGGACCTGAGATATTGGTGGAAACTCCTCCTCATATAGACATTAAAAAATGTGTGTTGCTAGGCAGAATACATGTGTCCAGGTTCTATGTGTAATCTGTTGCCAGGCAGGGTACGTTTTGATTTGGTTCTATGTGTCACTTCAACATCTGGTTTCACTTCCTCTCTCTGGAAGTCCCTGCTTCTCCTTTTCTGCTAGCCCCTTCTTTTTATGCCCTTCTGGTAAGCACCTTTCTCCCCCAGGCCCTGTCTGGTTTACTTCCACTCTTAGCCTTTGACCGTCCAGTCTCATGACTTCCAGTAAATGTTTGCATAACAGGCAGACTACATGTTCCAGTACATTGTTTGCATAACAGCTGCACAAACTATTTCCAGTACATGTTTGCATATTAAATGGAAGGTCTCCTTAATAGACCAGTACACACACACAAGCATTATTATTAAATGTCTAGATAATATCACCACACGTTCTTATGAGGAGACACAGCACTCAAAAAATCCTCCATAGAAATGCAGGGGTTAGTTTGTAACGCCAATATGGCTGTTGTCTACACATATCCCGCCCGTCTGCGGCAAAAAGTCGACATGTGAAAACATTGTGCCAATCAGGTGGTGTGTTGTGAATACATCGTGCCAATCATGTGTTGTGATCTCGCCACTGGAGCAAGGTTGGTGTCGTGAAGCCTTGCGCACGTGCATTTCTGTCCGAATAGATGCCCGATAAGTGCCCAAAAAGCGTTGCAATATGGCCGCCGGACTTGCAAGGACTTTGCCTTTACTTTCTGAAGCTGGACTTTTACACCTCTGTGTATTTAATTAAATTATTAATTGTCATATTGGCTCAGTTAATCTTCCTTACTTATTATAAAATCTTGCTATACGCTAAAGTGTTCTAGGTATCTAAGTGAATCTAGGTATAACATATTGTTTATACATTTAGAAATCCTCCTATTATAATGACAACTTTGAAATATTTGACATATAGCTATATATTAAATAATGAGTAATTAATATCTGTGTGTTTTGTTGTCTTGCATCAATCCTTCACTTTACAGATCCTTCACAAAGTACATGTAAAGGCCCTTTTGGCAGCAATCAATCAATCAATCAATCAATCATTTTTTTTTTTATTTTAGTGAAGTACCAACATGCAATCCTTAGCATTCTGAAAAATGTTGGGATCAGCCCAGTGGAATTCAACTCTTGCCTCAGAGTTGTTCAGGTGCTTCTTGGCAAACTCCGTGCCAGTGTGCGTTCATGTGCCTTAAGGGAGTGTCTTCTGTCTGGTTAATCTGAAATCTGCCACTGATTAGTGGAGCAAACTCCTTCTGTAAAGTTTTCCCATTTTTACGAGGAAACTCTTGATCTCATGCATAGGGACTACTGTGTTCTTGGTCTTCTATAGGTTGATTATACGTTAATTGTAGGTTGGTAGAGGTAATGCACCACAGCTCAATTGTAAAACTGCAAGTGTCATAAAGGGTTTGAATTTCTGAATAGCCTATGTCTTTTTGTCAAAACTCTGTGGTGGAGAAAATAATTTGGTGATAAAATAATTAATCATGAGTCTATAGCCAGATTCAGAAACATTTGAAAGGCTCTAAAACTAGGGCCCTCCTCTTGAGGCATCAGCATGTCTACCTATCTTTCCTTCGCAATGCTCAACTGAATAGTCTACCAGCAGGGAAGACACAAAACACAATTTGTGTACTCATGGCATTTTTCTGTGAAAACTCTGCAGCATTTCCCCCCCTTTTTTTCTATCAAAAGCCAGTGTGTCATGTTTCAAAGTTGCATAGCCAGGGCCGTTTCAAGGAATTTGGGGGCCCCAAGCAAAATGGACATGGAGCCCCCCCCCCCACACCGCACGCAAAGCCTACAGGAACCACCGCATAGCCATACAGTTTAAGTTCACCCACAGTTTATATAAATACAAAATGTTGACAGTGCAAATACTGCTGTTGCATATATATACACTGTGCATTAGTTTTGAACATTTGCAAAAACACCACCGTACCTTAAAATCCAATATAAATGTAAAAAAGTGCACAATAACTAAATCCAACATACTTAAACACACACACACACACACACACACTCACGTTAACATTTTTCAGTTCTCACAAAGTGAGAAAATAAAACACTGCCATCTTATGCAGAAAAAAGATGCATTGTTCAAACTATAAAGAGTGCAGGTTGTATAGCAATTTAAAAATCCAACATAAGTGTACACACACACACACACACACATTAGATTAACCTTTCAGGCCATCTTCATCAGTGGAGGTATCCTAAGGAAGAGCCTGAGGGCTGAGAAATTTAAGCAAAGCACCTTGAGGGAGAAAGAAAAGATATGTTAGCATTTCCATATTTTGATATTTAGAAGGAATGCAGCTGCTTTCACAACTACCAATGCTTACTGTAAAAACATCCCAAGCTAATGTTATACATTGACCTAGGCCTACGTGTAGCTTAACATAGCATTTAAGCATTCTGCTGTTTGAGAATTAGACAGACGCACCTGATGCTTTAAGACAGTAAACAGCTGGCGTGCATGAATACTACTAGACATGAATGTTCCAGTCTGCTTTGATGCACGGAATATATCGTGTGGTTTTCCTAACCATTTGGTAAATAGATTATCACGTCGAATAGTTAGTATAGCAGAGAAGCTATGCCACTTTCATCAAAACCTATTACAAAGCTAGCAATGTTATGTCATTAAATACGATAAACAGTGATTCTGGAACAGATCTGCGTCTTCCTTATCCCGTTAATAAACATATTACAGTATGTAACCATATTCCGTCCGTTCGAAAAAAAAGTTGCGCTAACTGTTCTAGTTTGTTACAAGCAGCATGGGCCGTCTGGCAGGTAGTTAACATAAACATTTTTTGCTAGGCTAGCCTTCCTGCTGCGACATTACACTAGTGCTGGGCGGTATGACCAAAAATGTACATCACGGTATTTTTCAAAATTCTTACGGTTTCACGGTATATGACGGTATTTTTTTCCATGCATAATCAGATGTTCACAGCATTTTCTACAAGTTGGGAGAGGAATTGCTGCATTGAGTAAGGATGGTCTATTTTACTGTCATGATGTAGAATAACTCCACACTGACTAGTGGTAATGCAGTTTTGCATGGCCCCAGAAAATGATGCTGTTTACAAAGAGCCACTCATGATTCTAATGAAGAATCTAATCAGAATGCAAAGACAATTGGAGTCAAAATACAGAACTTTTACTGTGCAAATTTCACAAACATTTTGTATAAAACCAATAAAAATAAAAAGTAGTGCAACTTGCAATAATTATACTTTTTTGAAAATTATACAATTTAAAATAAAACCTCTCTGCTAATATGCTTACTCTGTCAAATAGGCCTATCAGAAACATGCCTTATTGTTATTGTGTGGTTTACATGACGTTAGTGGTAGGCTGACGTTAACTTCATGTGGATGTGCATGTCTTGTTAGCCTGCCATGAGCTTTGGTTCGGTTCGCTAGGCAAAACATTAACAAAAAAGTTTGTTTTGGTTCACTGATGACAGTCAGGATCATTTCTAACTAACCAGCTAGTATTGCTCAGTGCATGTCTATAACATGCTTTACTTGCTACCTGGATAATTTCAGCGAATATTCTTAAGGGGAGATGAATGATAAGAACATTAAACTTCACTGTGTTCGGTGGGTTGCTAACTAACATCACCTACTAGCCAGCTAGTTACAGCTGTTAAACAATCTCAATATAATTTTTGTGAAGGTAAATCCCTTTCAATGCAGTATCCCTTAACGTTTTTTCTTAACTAAAGAAACAATTTAAGGTATTCTGTGCAACACCCTTAAATAAACCCCCTACCTAAGGAGAAATTAAGCCTTAAGGGTCATACTTCAGGGGAAAAACTTAAGGTGTTTTGTGTTTACCCTCACTATGCCTCGCATTGGCATCATGCGTGCGTGTGAAGAAAGTCCTGTCTGAAACACTGTTGCGCGGCGCAGCGTTCCAAACGTTGTGTAATCAAATACACCGGTATGGCGGTATATTAAAAATTCATATCATAACGAAAATATACAGCGGTATACGGTGTGAACCGGTATACCGCCCAGCACTTCATTACACCATTTGTACAAGACAAGTAGAGCTATTTTATCCAGTGTAATTTATCACTTACCACTATCTTGTTTTTTCTTGTCATCCTCTTCCTTTCTCTTCTGGCTTCTGGACGCATAACTCCGCTTCATTATGACTGCCGAGGTTTTATATTTTCGCGGCAACAGCAGAGACCACAAACCTGGCTGGCTGGCTGCTGTCAGCGACTACTAAGAGGGGCCCCCTTGAGGGGGATACCGGTATTGCCGGTAACAGTGTCGTTGCACTTTACTGCATTGACTATCAAAGGGGCGCTCACAGTTTGTCGTTGCATTTTATTTTTAACCAGTCGTTGTCTTGGGGCCCCTGGCCAGCTCGGGGCCCCAAGCAATTGCTTGGTTTGCTTGCCTTCTAGCGGGCCTGTGCATAGCATAATAAGCTAAATTGAGTCCATGTGTAACATGGTTGTTATTCCTTATGAGCAGAGGTGGGCACAAATATATCAAAAACTATTTTGTTACAAGATAAAAATACTGGCTCATAAAATGTAACAAAATAAAATACAAAACATTGATGTGAAAATGTATTTAATTAAAATACAAGTAATTAGTCATTTGAAAATACAAAAATACCCACACAATAATCATGGTATACCAACTTTTAAAAGAAACTACAAGGCATATTATTGAAAACGTATCCCCTGGAGACAAGAGATATTTTCTGATTGGCTGGCAGAGGGCTATTAATTCTGTACATTGGGGCTCCTATGGTAGATCTAAAAAAAAAATGTATCAGCGTAATGTTGACCATGTTGGCTCCCTCAGTTGACTTTTATTTTCATTTTTTCCAACTTCAGACATGTCCAGAGGGGATTGTAAAAGAGAAAAGTTGGATCTAACACTTACAATGGTCACAATGTGGCATACTACTGCAAGAAAAAGTAAAAATGGGTTTACATTTTATGCTGTCCTTCCAAAATGGTAATGAAATTAGTATTTTTATGGACAAATCGTTACACATTTACATAATTACAGTAGGTCAACTTTAGAGCTGAATATAGGGAATTGTCTAAGGGCTATCATCCCACCCTATTCTTATGGAGTAACCCTAGGCAACAAGAAACAGCAAAGAAAAAAAAACTTTAACCGACAAAACCAGGTTCATCAAGATTCTGGCCTTTGGCTCCCGCACTATGATAAGCTTATTGTCATGGTTATAGGTAGTATGTTTAACTGAGTGATGACATTTTCCTTTAAAGTATTTTGTTACAAACTAGCCTACATTAGATTTGTTCCAATCTTGCAAAATACAAATAGTCATAGTCATAGCCATAGTCAAGTTTATTTATATAGTACAATTTAAAACAACCTGTGGTTGACCAAAGTGCAAAAAAAAGATAATAGAAGACAAAATTAATAAAGACACAAAAAAAGCACAACAGGAAAATACAAATAAAACTATGTACATATATAGCCTATATAATTACATTCCACACTTCATTTAAAAGATTGATAGCATATGTTCTTTTAACTTGGCACCAATAGTTGGTGTGGATCTAATGTGAAAAGGCAGGTTGTTCCACAACTTGGGCCCAGCTATTAAAAGCACGGTCACCTTTATTTTTTAGAAGACTCTGAGGGACTGAGAGCAGTAGTTTATCTGAGGACCTCAGAGTTCTGGAAGGGCAGTGAAAGTGTACAAGCTCACTTAGGTATTGGGGAGCTTGTCCATTTAAAAGCTTTAAAGACGAAATTGAAAGAAGAATTTTGTAATCTACTCTAAATTCCACTGGCGACCATTGCAGGGATTTCAAAACTGGATAAATATGTTGTGTCTTTTTAGACTGGGTGAGCAGCCTTGCAGCTGCATTTTGCACCATCTGAAGTCGGGATAGAGTGGACTGAGTGACACCAAAATAAAGAGTTACAGTAGTCCAGGTGGGATGAAATAAAGGCATGAATCAATATCTCAAAGTCTTTGAAAGAAAACATAGTTTTGGCTTTACTTAAGATTCTAAGGTGGTAAAAAGATGACTTGACAACAGCATTAATCTGTTTCTCCAATTTAAAATCAGGGTCAAGTAAAAAGCCAAGATTTCTTGCATAAGGTTTTACATATCTGGCAAAATACCCTAGTTCACTAATTGCATTATTTGCAGCTTCATGTGAACCAAAAAATAGAATTTCTGTTTTGGATTCATTCAGTTTTAAAAAAATGGTGGACATCCATTGTTTAATCTCTTTTAGGCAATCAAGCAATGGGTTTAGAGCACCAGAGGAACCACATTTAAATGGGAGATACAGTTGTGTATCATCCGCATAGCAATGATAGGATATACCGTGCTTTTTCATAATTTGACTGAGTGGCAACATGTACAGTGCATAAAATACAACTAAGCACTGTGGAACACCATAAGATAAGGGGGCAGACGAAGATGAAGTATCATTGAAAGAAACTGAAAAGGTTCTTCCCTCTAAGAGGGAAGCAAACAATTTCAGTGCAGTACCTGAAATTCCAACCCAGTGCTCAAGGCACTCTAAAAGAATGCAGTGATATACAGTGCAAAAGGCGGCGCTAAGATCTAGCAACATAAGTAGCCTAATGCACAGTTCTTTGCATCCACTGATAGTAACAAGTCGTTAGTGACTTTAATTAAAGCAGATTCTGTGCTGTGTTTAGGTCGGAATCCAGACTAGAAGATGTCTAACATATCATTCTCTGATAGAAAGGATTGGAGTTGTTGAAAGACAACCTTTTCTAGGATTTTAGAAAGAAAGGGCAATTTTGAGATGGGTCTAATTGTTTAAGTCAGTTTCATCAAGCTCTGGCTTTTTAAGCAGGGGCTGCACTATTGCATGTTTAAAAATTAGTTGGTAGGCTACTTGGGCAGAGTTAAGCAATGAATTGATAATAGAGAGGATGGAGGAATCCACACTCTCAAATGCCTCTTTCACCACCCTTGGTGGATGCAGTTGAGTGGATAAGAGGAGGGTTTTAGATTGAATACAGACTGAAGTTGGCCCCAGCCGTGGCGCAACTGGAGCACCGTGCGCCGGCGACCCGGGTTCGATTCCCGCCCCGTGGTCCGTTCCGGATCCCACCCCGACTCTCTCTCCCACTTACTTCCTGTCACTGTCCACTTTCCTGTCACATTAAAGGCATAAAAGCCCCCAAAAATATATACTTTAAATACAGACTGAAGTATTTAATATTCAGACTGAAGAACTGCCTCTCTGACACTGTGATCAGCAGCACCGGAGCACCACAGGGAACTGTGCTCTCTCCAGTCCTGTTCACCCTGTACACATCTGACTTCTGCTACAACACCGAGTCATGCCACATGCAGAAGTTTTCTGATGATACTGCAATTGTGGGGTGTATCAGGGACGAGCAAGAGGAGGAGTACAGGAGCCTGGTGGAGGACTTTGTGCAGTGGTGCAAACTCAATCACCTTCAACTAAACACTTCAAAGACCAAGGAGATGGTGGTGGATTTCCGCAGGTCTAAGCCCGCTCTGCTACCAGTCTCCATTGATGGGGTCAATGTGGAGGTGGTAAGCACCTACAAGTATCTGGGTCTCCACCTGGACAATAAACTGGACTGGTCAGCCAACACTGATGCACTCTACAAGAAAGGACAGAGCAGGCTGTACTTCCTGATGAGGCTGCGGTCCTACAATGTGTGCAGCAAGCTCCTCAGGATGTTCTATCAGTCTGTTGTGGCCAGCACCCTCTTCTATGCAGTGGTATGCTGGGGAGGAAGCACAAAGAAGAAGGATGCTGGGCGACTTGACAGGCTGTTAAGGAAGGCTGGCTCTGTAGTGGGAGCTGAACTGGAGTGCATCACTTCAATATCTGACAAAAGGACCCTAAACAAACTGATCAACATCTTGGACAATGAATGTCATCCGCTCTACAGCACTATCAAAAACCAAAAGAGCTTGATCAGCTGGAGACTTTGCTCACTGCCATGCACAACTTAAAGGCTGAGGAAGTCATTTGTTCCTAGGGCCATTGAACTGTTCAATGCCTCACTAAAGGGAAGAGGAGAGATAGACTTCTCTGCTTAGTCTGTCTGCCTCTCCATGTTTGAGTACTGAATGCCCACTACTGCTTTACTACTGTTTTACTACTGTTTTACTAATGTACACAGCCTAATGTTTTCACTACTGCTACACTGTTTTTCATGCTATATTAGCACACATGATCAATGGCTGCGGTCAGGCTTCTGCTACAATACTGAATGAACGAATGGCTATAACCCTATTACCTCAACCTGTTCTTGCACTGAAATAGTTTTTTTATTTTACCTTGTCTACATTATACTTTACTCTCCTATTTGACCATATTATTTATGCTGGTCTCTAGACCTTACTCTTGCACTGTTGCACTAATGTTGGACTACTTTTTGCACCTCCACCATGACACTCACTCTCTTGAGCACCTTGCCATGCACACATAATGTCCTTTTTACCTGCCAAGGGAAATTACTGTGATTCTGCTAGTCGCAGTATACATCCCGCCTACCAACAATAACAGCGATAGGAACACGGCTCTTAGTGAACTGTACCAGGCTGTCAGTGAACAACAGACGGCACACCCAGACGGTTTCACCATCTTCGCTGGAGATTTTAACCATGCGGATCTTAAAACTGTTCATCCAAAGCTACACCAGCATGTTGATTTTCCAACAAGAGGAGACAACATCCTGGACCTGGTCTACACTACACACAAAGGAGCATACAAAGCCACCCCCCTCCCCCACATTGGACTTTCTGACCATACCACTGTTATGCTAATGCCCGCATACAGACAAAGAGTGAAAGCAAACAAACCGGTTCGCAAGCATGTAAAAGTGTGGCCTGAGGGAGCCTCTGATGCTCTTCAAGACTGCTTTGACACAACAGACTGGGAAATGTTTAAGCAGGCAGCCACTTACAACAACCAGACAGACATAGAGGGGTATACAGACACTGTAACCTCTTACATCACCAAGTGCATTGATGATGTGACCCACACAAAAGACATCATCACTCGGGCTAACTGGAAGCCATGGCTGACAGGGGATGTCCTCAGGCTGCTGAGGGCCAGAGACAAAGCCTACAGAGCTGGGGATGAAGCTGGCATGAGAACAGCAAGAGCCAACCTGTCCCGTGGCATCAAGGAAGCAAAAAAGGAATACACTCACAAGATAACCACCCACTTCAAAGACAGAAGGAACGCACAAAGCCTATGGCAGGGCATTCAGGCCATCACGGACTACAAGCCCGCGACACAGAGCTGTGAGAGCAACATCCCTCTGCTCAACAATCTGAACCGCTTCTTTGCTCGCTTTGAAGCACAAAACAGCACTTGCCCACAGAAGACCCCTCCCCCTCCACACGAGCAGCCCCTGTGCCTCTCTGCCGACAGCC
Source organism: Alosa sapidissima (assembly GCF_018492685.1). Classification (NCBI taxonomy): domain Eukaryota; kingdom Metazoa; phylum Chordata; class Actinopteri; order Clupeiformes; family Clupeidae; genus Alosa; species Alosa sapidissima. The sequence continues at coordinate 28,580,684 of NC_055961.1, read as the reverse complement.
TAAAGAGGACGCTGCTATCAACACCCGTAAGGCAGCAGGCCCAGACAACATCCCAGGTCGTGCGCTGAAGGACTGCGCTGAGGAGCTTAAAACGTCCCACATACTCGACGCACCCGACCTGTAGCGCGACAATGTGACGTCACAGAAGCGCCGTAACCATTTATACTCGCGCGTGGTGGTCGCAACACTAGTTGCAATATTCTCCTGAACAGAGGTGTCGCTGTTGTGAATATATTAACGCTAACTACGTTACACAGCAGAAGAAGCTGCAGTAAGAAACACTAGTAGCTAGCCTCTGTGATGGTACTTCAGACTTTGGTTGCTACTATTCACAACTACCATCATCATTATCATCTAGTTTCCAAGGTGTGTGCACAGTTAGATAGATAGATAGATAGATAGATGTATATATAGATAGATACTTTAGTATCTATTTTAATAATTTAAACAGGGTAGTTAGCCGGCTAGCTAGTTAGCAGCTGGCTGAGTTTGTGTTATTTCCTGAAGTGGAAAGAGATTTTGTTCAGGCCTTAATAGATGTCCTTTGTTTGAAAATAAATCGTTTCTATTCTTTCCTCTTAATTCCATGTGTTGCAACTCTCGCTGGTAATTTTGTTAACTTATCCAGCAAACTATTAAAAATTCACGACTAAACAACACGACTGTAACAAAACAATGTTCGCTTGCCCTCGAACTAGTCCATCTTCCTGTTTCCGCTTTGTCGCGCTCGTCTGAAAAAAAAATCCTGGTGCGCCAGCAAGATCTACTTCATTTTGACGTCACGTTGTCGCGCTACCGGTCAGGTGCGTCGAGTATGTAGAAGCCCTAAGGATGTCTTCACAGACATCTTTAACACTTCCCTGAAGCAAGCCATCGTCCCATCATGTTTCAAAGCTGCCACCATCATACCTGTGCCGAAGAAAATTGCTCCATCCTGCTTCAATGATTACTGCCCGTGGCACTGACACCCATCATCATGAAGTGCTTTGAGCGGCTTGTCATGTCACACATCAAATCCATTCTCCCCCCCACCCTGGACCCCTTCCAGTTTGCATACCGAGCCAAACGGTCCACAGAGGATGCAATCTGCTCTGCCCTCCACCCAGCCCTCACCCACCTGGAAAAAAGAGACTCATATGTGAGATTGCTGTTTATAGACTTCAGTTCTGCATTCAACACCATAATACCACAACAACTCATCTGCAAACTTGACAAACTGGGACTCAGTACCTACCTCTGCAACTGGCTACTGGACTTCCTCTGTCAGAGGCCTCAAGTAGTACGTGTTGGCAACAATATCTCAAGCAGCATCACACTGAGCACGGGGGCCCCCCAAGGCTGCGTGCTCAGTCCGCTGCTCTTCACCCTGCTGACGCATGACTGCACTGCAACCTACAGCAACAACCACATAGTAAAATTTGCTGACGACACAACTTACTCTGGTGGGTCTCATCACCAAGGACGACGAGACTCAATACAGGTTGGAGGTCGACCCTCTGACCACGTGGTGCAGGGACAACAACCTCCTGCTGAACGTCAGCAAGACCAAGGAGATTGTTGTTGACTTCCGGAGAGGTCACACCCAACACCTGCCACTGACCATCGACGGTGCTGTGGTGGAGAGAGTGAGCAGCACCAAATTCCTGGGGAGTGCACATCAGTGAAGACCTCTCCTGGACCACCAACACTGCATCACTGGTGAAGAAAGCTCAGCGCCGCCTGTACTTCCTGCGGAAACTCAGGCGAGCAAGTGCTCCACCAGCCATCATGACCACATTCTACCGAGGCACCATTGAGAGCATCCTCTCCAGCTGTATCACTGTGTGGGGCGGAAGCTGCACTGAATACAACAGGAAAGCCCTGCAGCGCATAGTGAACACAGCTGGAAAGATTATTGGTGCTTCACTCCCCTCCCTGAAGGACATTTACACCTCCCACCTCACCCGCAAGGCGACCACAATTGTGAGTGATGCAAGTCACCCCGCTCACAATTTGTTTGATCTACTGCCCTCTGGGAAGAAGCCTGCGCTCCCGCACCACCAGACTCACCAACAGCTTCATACACCAGGCTGTTAGGATGCTGAACTCTCTCCCCCCTCTCCCCCCTCCACCCTCAGCTACATAACATCCTGGACTTTGGACCCACAATGGCTGCCTTGCACTACTCCACTTGCACTACTCCACTTGTACACTTGCACACTTTGCAACTTGTTGTTGTTGTCCTGAAAACACTTCTGAACACACTTCTGCTGCTCTTACATAACTTGCGCCACTATGCCACTTGCATACTTAGGTCAAACAGAACTACCTCAGCCATTTATTGGCCTGACTTTTGCACTATTATATTGACTGTCTACTGTATGCACAATTGCACAATTTCAACCTAAATTTTGCTGCTCTTATTTCTTCATTGTATGTGCCTTCTTATTTACTTTTTATATTGTTTACTTGAATGTTATGTTTGTCTGTGGAGCTAATTGGTAAAATATGTCTTGTCTTCACCGTGGGATAGTGGGAAATGTAATTTCGATCTCTTTGTATGTATTGACATGTGAAAAAATTGACAATAAAGCAGACTTTGACTTTGATAACTAAGGACTGTGGTTGGACTACTGTTTGCACCTTCACCATGACTGTGATGGTCGCCATAGCGGCCACACACCGAACGCACTAACGCTCCCTTTTTCATTAAATCTTCTGTTGATTTTTCTTAATTATATGCTCACACATTTTGATGTCTACATATTTACAATTATATTCACGTACGCTCTACATTTAGCAACACTACGTGGCAACCAAGTAAAAACGCAACACAGACTTTTGATTTCATACAACATACAGACTTTATTGCTTAGTTCAATAGTACGTGATTGTGTGGTTGAGTGCACGCAACTTCTCAATTGTGTTCTGTTGTTAATTAGTTAGAGTTCGTTATTTAATGCATTTTGTTGTTGTTGCCCATAACACACTAGCATTGATGCTATGCTATGCTATGATCATGCTAATGAATGACGTCATTGACACGTTTGAAAGGCTTTTTAGAACAATTAAGTGACTTTAAAAAATATAATGCTCAACCAAGTGTGTTGTCTTTGCCTGCCCTTTCGAATACAATATTCAAATTACTTGAAAAAAAATTATATCCCGAGAAAAATGGATTTTGAGGGGTACTGCTCCATAGACCTCCATTCATTCTGGACTCGCCCGCGAGCGCCCCTAGATGCAGTACCACACCGGAAGAGTTCCGAGAGTGAAGGTTCTCCCCTTATTAGACATTCTCTGGTGCGGCCGACTCCGGGAGCTGTGTGCGTCATGGTATTTGGTCCGGGCGGACTTCCTGACTGTCAAGACGGAGCTGCAAGTTCCGCTGGTTTAAATTATCTATGGCCACATCCATTTAACGTCTTTGCCATGGGGGAAGGAGAAGCCTTTCGTGTTTATTGACTGGAGCTTTCTGGTTGGATTCTTTTGTGTTTCTGCCCAGATGTCTTTGTGTAGTTTATTTATTGCTAGCATTATGTGTGGTTATCTTTTTGAATGTTTTGGTAATGTCTGAAAGTTAATTGATTTTGTTGTGTTCCCCTTTTAGTTATTCATGGTCTGGCCAGTCTGTATTTAAGTTCCCCTTTGTCAGTTCTTGCTGTGTGTTCATGTCGGAGGTCTATGTTTATTCTGTTTAGATACCCTTATTTTGGGCACAGAGATGTATTTAAAAAAGTAATTTATTGATTTTTGGTAATAAAACCATTTTTGCGGAATTTGCAATCCTGGCTCCCTGTGTCGACTGCTCGATCCCTCACAATGACACTCACTCCCTTTAGCACCTCACCAGTCCCAGCCCTGTTACTATGTAGCGTTTCCATGACGGCAGAATCACTGGATCTAAACAAACTTTCGAAGTGGCTTAAATAGCATTGAATGAGACATGTGGCATAATTTCTAGCTAATAAAAATAAATATATCCATTTAAACGTGTTTTACCTGCTAGGCAGCAGCTTAGCCACATAACACGGATTTCCTGGCAGGTGTTATAGAAAGAAACAAAATTCCAGTGGATATTTCACGTCTTCTCAAAGACTGGCGGCTGTTAAGAGCAACGTTTTTTGCCAAAAAAATAAAGCCAAAACACGTCCGTGAATTTAAGGATTTTAACCGCATGCTGTGAAGTTACATGCAGGTCTCTTTTACAGAGGAAACCCATGCTAAAATAGAACTCTGTAGTCACGAATTTGATCGTGTTGGTATTAATATATGTTGTAGTATGTGATTCCTACAGTGTAAAAAAATATACTAACGTCTTAGAAACGTTGTAAAATTACTGAAATAGATTAAGAAAGCCACCGCTATGGCGATTTCAATGGTTAGATTGATTTGTTTAGATCCAGTGAAATTGCTGCCTTGGCAACGCTACGTCATGGCTTCAGGACTCTATTACCAAGTTCAAAGAAGGAGCAGTATTTGAAGTTTCATTGGGACTGATTACAAATCAGATGACCAAACGCACTAAAGTAATTAAATACGTATTTAAAATACATAATGAGTTATGACTACAATTCTAGCCTTTCTGAAGACTGACTCGTAGTCCCCTCTACACGTTCCTTGTCATCCAATGAGAAGGACATATCCATTTCCAGGAAGTGATCTAACCGGGAACCCTTACCTCACGTGAGCTAAACCGTACCACGCGCAGCAACCCCGAACCGGCTCGGGAGGCAACGTCGGAAAATAGCAGCCAGGTACAAACATCAGAAGTGAGATTGGAGACGCGACAAAACAGCAACTACCAAGGAGTCTGTAAGTGGTCAACTTAACGGAGACATTGCGACTTAAGGAGTCCTACGAATGCAATCGCGTAGCAGTCTACTCACGAAGCAAACTAGTGAAATAGGTGGGCTTTAGGGCCTGGGAGGGTTATTGTGATCGATCATGCCGGGCTCTCTGTATATTCCCAATCTAACCGATGGAGAAAGGCCTTCTCTCAGTTAGCTCGCAATATTTCAAGACACATTGTGTTACATTCAACGCACTTTTGCCCGGCTGTCATTTAACTTAGTCACTAAATTATCCTTAGGTGTGGTGTATGGTTTAGGAATTGTGTAGCATCGAATTGTAACTTACTCTTTTTGACTATTAGCTCTCAGTTTCTCATGTAACTAGTTGGTGAGCACAATTTCTCTGCCTGCTATCTAGGTTGCTAGCTAGCTAACATAGCTAGCCATTCTGTTTTAGGCTGAAACGATTCAAGAAAGATGGCGGACGACCCCAGTGCTGCAGACAGGAACGTGGAGATCTGGAAGATTAAGAAGTTGATTAAAAGCCTTGAAGCTGCCAGAGGGTAAGTGTACGAAACCTTGGGATGGGTAGAATAGTCGTAGAAGTGCGTAGCTGAATGCTGTGTTGTTGAACGGTAACTGGGGTAACGGTAACAGCTGGTTAGCCTATTATAATGTTACTCTAGGGGCAAGACATGGAAGTTGTGTCAAGCTGATAGACGGGATAGTTTTTCACTAAAGCGAGTTAACGTTAGCTAAACCCGTTGTGATGTCAAACTTGTTTCAACGTTAGCATCCTTTCATATGTGCAGAACATAGTCATGTCAGGTTGTCTAACATCACCCGAACATTTCACAATTAATGGCTAGCTAATATTAGCGTTTAGCCAGCTGAACTTAGCTGATTTGCGCTTGACCTGTAAGAGCACTTAGGATCCTTTGTAACCTTACCCTGTTCTCTAGATTGAAGGTTGACCGGTGCACGGGGGTTTGCAAAGTGTAACAGTAACGCACCTTTCATATCAGCAGACTTCATACAAGATGTTGGCTAGTTGATGTAGTGGTACGACATTGAAACCCCAGAATTCCATCTCTGTTTTTCAATTTTGGGTCAAAACTTGTTATTCACGAAATGGTTTAGATTGCTACTGAAATATAGTTGTAATATACTGGGCATGTTTCTCTTGATACAATTGTAGCCTGCACCTTATGTACATCAGTGTATATTCATATGGTTAGCTCTGAGTATGATGGATACCATTTTATTAGGGCATGTTGGAATGTTTGCTTTTCTTTCCTGTTGACTTTTTTCAGGATGGCCAACAATATACATGATGCATTTTGAAAAGACCACCAATAGAAAGATGGTTTAATTCAGATGTCAAAACATTGTGATACTGACCTCTACTTGTGTGTTGTCAAACATAAAGATTATGTCAGAAGTGTAACTGGGAGTTTGTTGCTAGGTATCATATTTGCAACAACATTATTGATTCATACCAACCCACTCATGCATTTATAGAGTTACCCCATTGTAGGGAGTCACTATTCGATAGCTTGTTCTCCCCATTTTTTAAGGTGTTGTCATGTGTGGATAAAGTTGTTCTCGAAACTGATTTGGGATATTGTTCATTTTTTTCCTTAGGAATGGCACGAGTATGATCTCTCTAATCATCCCCCCGAAGGACCAGATTTCTCGAGTGGCCAAGATGTTGGCTGATGAGTTCGGCACAGCCTCTAATATCAAAAGTAGAGTCAACCGCCTCTCTGTGCTAGGAGCAATCACATCTGTACAACAGAGACTCAAGCTCTACAACAAGGGTGGGTTTTTGTGTTTGTGAAAATGCCAGCGTATATATGTGGTATTCTTATACCCATCTTTTCTTGAGTTTGCTGAATGTATAGGTTGCGTGTGGAAGATAACATTTCATCAAAGAATGACACTGGTACTTGTTTAGACAGGCATAAGCAGGGTAGGAATTTCACGGCGGCGGCAACAACGGCCATGGCTGTTGTTGCCCCTTGCGTTGGCCGTGATGCCCCTTTGAAAATCAAAAGTTTACAGGCCACTGTGGCCTTGGTGCCCCCTCCTTTCAATGTTCTGCTTTGCATCCGTCTAATAGCGTTTTTTATTTAGCCTATGGCCTGTCAAAATAATTTTAGCATTCACAGTGCAAATGAATTCAGTCTTACGCAGTGGAGAAAATGACAGTGCATGGCAAGAAAGAAAGTGCGTCTAAATTCACCCATTCTTCTCAGTCGAAATACTCGCGATCGCGAAGTAGCCTACTCATCACACATGTATCACATGAAGGATCTTTTTCTCAGCTTTTAAACGATGTTAGCTGCTAATTGCTGTGGTGAATGGTTCTGCGCCCATCTCCCTACCCATTCATCTCTGTGGAATACTTCACGAACCCTTCGTTCAACACATGACAAACCATATATCAGAATAAACAGCAGATCTTACCGAACACAAAGGTGTAAAGCAGTCAGAGAATATACAGCTGACTAAGAGTTTGTGAAAGGAGCCTTAATGATCACAAAATGCTAAGCATGCATCTAGGGTATTTGAGTTTCTTAAAGCTGAGCTGTGCCTAAATTGTTCAATACATAATTTCATAACAGGCCAAATATAAAATAAATGTTAAATATAGCCTAGATATCTGTACTTATTAGATGATCAGATGATTTACAGTTCTATGTAATATGTCATGTTTCATGTTTTTGTAATGTTTCATACAGTGATGCAGGTCTACTGCTGTGAATAGGCTAAATACAACTTTCATTTTTATAGCCTACTACTGTATAGTTAACTTTGGCCTTGGTGCCCTGACATGTGGCCTTTGTGCCCCACATAAAATATGCCCAACTGAAGGCCAAGTGGCCTTGCCCCTAAAATAGTGATTTGGGGTTGAGGAGGTTGTTAATACGAGTTCAACAGCCACTTGTTGATTGGCTTGAAATTATTAATGGCTTGCTCCAAGCCACAAGCCATGTTAGTTTCCCATTTACACAGACATGACTTACGAACACAAGAGTTTTTTTTTTTTTTAGCACAAATGCTGAAGTTATACTGAGTTATTTCACTAAACCCTGAGTTGCCCAAAGAGCTCTGTCCCTGTAATTGGTGTCTGTAAAACGATCTGGAAAAGAACGTCTACTAAATGCATAAATAGTAACGTGGCTGTTACCAATTTGCTTTCTTTGATGTCAGTGGCACCTTATTATTCAGTAAAGTTACATTCTTAAGCCAGACCTGCTCCCTTTGAGCTTTTCTGTGTGTTGTGTAGGGAAAAAAAAGAAATGATTTATGCTTTGAAGGCACTAACCTGGGAGATGTGGTGGTGGTGATGATAATGATGATGATGATTGTGGTGGCCTATTAATTGCCAGGTTCCCTGGTGTGGTGTTTAATCTGTGTGCCCATTTTATTTTTAATGCAGTGCCACACAATGGCTTGGTGGTGTATTGCGGAACCATTGTAACTGAAGAGGGCAAAGAGAAGAAAGTCAACATTGACTTTGAGCCTTTCAAACCAATCAACACATCCCTGTATCTGTGCGATAACAAATTCCACACGGAGGTAAGGATCAGCCATTAAACTTCCTTTTCAACAGCGTCAAATGGATTTTTGGCTGAGTTGCATGATTTCTGGATACTGGTGTTGGTTTAGCTAGAATTCACATAAATTGGAAATGCCATTTATGGTGCAATATTTATTTTTGCACTGAACTATGTAGAGATCGTTGGTGTGTTTTGAGGGTAACCTCTTTGTAAGAAGGTACACTACCGCTCAAAAGTTTGGGTTCACTTAGAAATGTTTTATATAATTCCAAAAGAGTTCTCCAATGTTTGCTCAGTTAGCCTTTTAAAATATTATCAGATTAGTAAACAGAATGTGCCTTTGGAACATTGGTTGAATGGTTGCTGATAATGGGCAATGTAGATATTGCTTTAAAAATTTCAGCCATTTCTTTCTACAACTGTCGAGAACCCTTTTGCAATTATGTAAGAACATAATGTAATCTGAAAACTGCTGCCCTGATTAAAAAAAACAATGCAACTGAGCTCAGCTGGTATTCTGTCTATAATGGAGTGGAATGGAAATTTCTTTTAAGTGACCCCAAACTTTTGACCGGTAGTTTATACACAGTTGTCAGAGTTGTCATTTGAGTCATGCTTAATCTTTTGCTCTGTTTACTCTAGGCTCTTACTGCATTGCTGTCAGATGACAGTAAATTTGGCTTCATTGTGATTGATGGGAGTGGTGCGCTCTTTGGGACTCTCCAGGGGAACACTAGAGAAGTGCTTCACAAGTTCACTGTGGACCTTCCCAAAAAACACGGTAAGTGGCCCCACCTCACTCAAAGTCTCTTTGCTTGCTCACTTAACTGCTTGCTTATTAACAACTTTCACACACAGTAACATTTAGGCTAGTGTCTCTCAAATACATGCTCAGTTTCTCACATGCATACTCTGTGTCTCTTGCATAAGTATTTGAGGTCCAAGTTTGAGAACAGAATCTCCTGGCGATAATGAGAGTCCATATGCAATGAATGCAAGGGGTGCCAGACCTAGGCCATACGCACAAAGTGAGCAGGGATTAGGTTAAAGCCCACCAATAGCAGTGTTGAGCAATACCTTTAAATGGAATGCTTCAGATCAGATTAGTAGCCTTTGAAATGTCAATATTGCTGCACGTCTGAATAGTTTATGTAGCATTTCTTTTGTTCCGAACAATTTCATTCACAAAAACACGGTTGTAGCTTTTCAGACCTGTTTTACATGCTGTATCATATCCAGGCTGTTATAGTGTTCATTCATGTAGCAATAAGATTTGCCAAACTTCATGTTCAATTATAAGTCGTGTTGAGTCGAGTTTAATGGAAACACATTTGCAACTTCTAACTTGCAGTCTATTGAAAAGAGAGGTCCACTCCACTCTATTTTCTATGGAATTAAACATTTCTGATGGAATCCCGGTGGGCTACGCCATGGTTGGAAATAATGTAATGTATGTTGGATGTAGTATGGATGTAGTCTATTTATGCATGTTGTAGTAGCCTATGTTTTAGAATAAGCGACGATACTTTCTGGTACGCACTGCACACTTCCTTGTTCTCATCTACTCCTATACTATATCAGTTTGGTTAGATATTTAATTAACAATCGTCACACATGAAATTGAGATTAGAGATGGCATAGTTTGAATAATTACCATAAAGACATGTTGACATTTATTAGCTGATAGATAGATCAGAATTTAATGCTGGATGCATGTGATCAGTGTATTCAAATCACTCTGCCAGAGAGGTCTCACCCATATCCGAGTTTCCGCCTGCATTCACATAGCATTCCGCTGTCAAACTCGCACCCTCGCTGTCTTACTAAAACATTCTACTACCTCACACTGACAAATTCAAACAAAAACACTCCTGCAGTAATCCACCATGCATTAAGCAATGTAGAAGAATGTAATGTGCTGTCTTGTATTGTTCAGGTAGAGGAGGTCAGTCTGCCTTGCGTTTTGCCCGTCTGAGAATGGAGAAGAGGCACAACTATGTACGCAAGGTGGCAGAGACAGCAGTGCAGCTCTTCGTTTCCAACGACAAGGTCAACGTCGCTGGCCTGGTACTCGCCGGATCAGCAGACTTCAAGACGGAACTAAGTCAGTCGGATATGTTCGATCCGGTGAGTGCCGTCGTTACATGAAACTTAACCAACGTACGTGCTAACCTAAATGTTTTAGTGACCTGAGGAAATTTGAGGTGTCTCCTCTGACGATTGGTTGTCTCGTATTCTGTGTTGTCCACATAGAGGTTACAAGCAAAGGTCCTGAAGCTGGTGGACATCTCGTATGGAGGAGAGAATGGTTTCAACCAGGCCATTGAGCTCTCTGCTGAGGTCTTGTCCAATGTCAAGTTCATACAAGAGAAGAAACTGATCGGTAGGAAAACAGATTTAAAAAGATGCAGTTAGAAAAAGTAAAAAAAAAAAAAAGGTTGACTGGGATTTCGCTTCCCACTGAGGGAACTTAATCATTGTGGGTGTTTACACTCTTATTTGCTGATGTTGCTTTCTGTGGTGCTCAGGTATTGATGTCTTGCTGATGGGAACACTCTCCCTCTTTAGGAAGATACTTTGATGAGATCAGTCAGGACACGGGGAAGTACTGTTTTGGTGTGGAGGACACCTTGAAGGCTTTGGAAATGGGAGCGGTGGAGATCCTCATAGTCTACGAGAACCTGGACACCATGCGTTATGTTCTGCGGTGCCATGGCGCCGAGAGCAACGGACCAGAGAATGGTATGAAACCTGCCACCATAGGCCAGGGGTTGCAGGGCTAGACAGTCTGTCATAAGGGTCAAGCATACTGTTTGTCTCAACTGTCAGTTAAGTGTAAGCCTATCTCATAGCTGGACTTACCAATCATAGCTGGACTTATATTAAACTATATAAGAATGACACCTCCCGTATATAGCATATCCTTACAATTGGATGGAACAGCATACAAATGTTTTGGAATTAAAATGTACTGCATGATGGAGAACATTTTCTAATTCTGCCCTTTCCTCTGCTCCCTAGATGAGAAGACTTTGTTTTTGACTCCAGAGCAAGAGAAGGACAAATCTCATTTCACAGACAAAGAGGTACAAAATGTCACAAAGGACAACAACTGTACACAGTCTTCCTCTGAACTTTGTAACTCTTGTCTTACTCTAACTGAAAGGTTGAGTGCACAGTTTAAATGCATTATACAATGGGAATGCCCCCCTATAGGGCATGGGAAATTAAGACTGAGTACAAGCTAATCCCAGTTCTTCCTTCCTGGGGTACCCACAAGCTAAATGACCTATAAGTGTATGTTGTGCACACCAAAGGAGGGGAAAAGGTCAAGCATTTTAATTCTAGCCACATATGGAAAATCACCAAAGCATAATGCAAGACTCTTGCCTCTAATTTACAAGCACCATTTAACATCTATCAGTAGGACTATTGAAAGTCACCTCAGCTAACCCTCCAGTATTTTTTCTTGTCCATGAAATGACCAGAGTGTTAGGACATAAATTGTGCCATTGCTTTGCGCCGTTCTTGGCATTTTTTACTAAAATATTCTTCCTTACAACGCATATATATATATATATATATATATATATATATATATATATATATATATATATATATATATATATATATATATATATATATAAAGAGAGAGAGATTAAATGAAATGCAGTTGAACAGTTAAGCTATTCTGTGTTGTGCAAAAAAAGGATGACTACACATGTATCGTACATTGACCATTAACCCTTCTGATCTGGCATGGAGAGGCAAAGAAAACAAGCCAAAACCAATGTAAACTTCCTGTCGGTTACAGTTAATCTGACATCTTTCCTGTGCAATTGGCACCCAGACAGGACAAGAGCACGAGCTGATCGAAAGTATGCCTCTGCTGGAGTGGTTTGCCAACAACTACAAGAGGTTTGGAGCCACGCTGGAGATAGTCACCGACAAGAGCCAAGAGGGGTCACAGTTTGTTAAAGGCTTTGGTGGAATCGGGGGTGAGCACATATTTCTTTCTATTGTTACTGAATGGAACTGTTGCATTTTAAACACTGGCAGCACCTCATAGTTTGCTCCTTATTTGCATTTCTCTGCTTTGTATTCTCTTCACATTTTGTTTTAATGAAAATGTTTTCTTTTGTTTTCTAATTTGTTTCTCCCCTTGCCTCCTCAGGGCTTTTGCGCTACCGGGTGGATTTCCAGGGAATGGATTATCAGGGTGAAGATGATGAGTTCTTTGATTTGGATGACTACTAGGTAGTCAGGACTGAACTATGATCAATGACAAAATCAAATGTAAGGATTCATCCAGGCCAATTGGGAGAGAGAGAACATGTGAGTCCTCGAGAGGACGAACGGAGCAATGTGAGAAGTTTAAAAAAAACATAAACAAAGTATAATAGTATATATATGTTGTATCCCTGACTTTAAAAAAAGAACACACAAAGTAATGAACTTTTGGGTCGGACTGAGTCTAGGTTTTGCTCCTCTCCCCTCTCTGTGAAGGTATGAAGTGTCAGAAAGGCCCAGTTATCCCCCCTCCCCCTAAAACTCACCTTTCTCCAAGATACAGATGGGCTTCAAGCATTGGCTTGTGTAAAAATAATCTTTTTATACCCTGTCATTTCTCTTTTCTTTCTTTTTTTTATTGCTCACATATTACCCACTGTTTTTGCATTTTATAGCTTATTTTAAATTGTATTGATTTGTTCTTATTTTTGCTTTTATTTCCATCTTTTTCACACTGTTTATGAAGTTGATTGGTTTGCACTACTGCATTTAGGTCTATAGGGTTGAAGTGAGTGGAGTTGGGTTTTCAGCCCAGTTCTACCCAAGGACTCTCCTTTTCTTTTCAGCTTGGTTATCGGTTCTCTGTGGTTTGTTCAGGATTCTGTGTAATTGGTTAGTGGTTGATCCGAACATAGCCGCACAGGTGCCATTCATCATCCATCCATCTATCCACCTAGCTGCTTCCTCACTTGCCTTCTCTTCCATTCTCTCCTTCTGTCACTGTGACTGATAGTGCCCTCTGAGCCAGCTCAATCCCCTCTACTGATCTTCCCAGGTGAGCGGTGGGCAAGATGGATGTCACTGCTCTCCTAGTCTCACAGCAGGGGCTTCTTCATACGATGCCCAGCCACACTCCCAGTCGTGGAGCCCCCCTCATGCAGTGTGATGAGAGATTGGGCCCTAAAGCTGACCTCCAGTTAGCCTCCCGTTTGCCCAAAGTGTCTAAGATGGTAGAGCACAAATGATGCTGAGGCTTTGACATTGATGTCGACTGTTTTTCTCCAGTTAGGCCAGATTGATCTCATTTTAGCCGTGTGTGTGTGGGGGGGGGGGGTTGTATTTCCTGGCATATTAACTGGTGTGCTTGTGAATATGTGCTGAGCCTTTGAAATTCTCTCTCTCTTCTGTGGCAGAAAGAGATGTCTTTGTGGGTTATGCATGTGTGTGTTTGTGAGGGCACTTTAAAACTATGCAGGAGTGAGGCAGTGAATGTTTGGTACCGTTTGTATTTATAGATGCTTTGTCCAGTTCTGTTTGGCCAGCTGCCTGCCCTCGTCAGGTCTGAGAACCTCCATAGCCTAGCCTGCAGCAAACAGCATTGAACCTAAGCCTTTCCACAGGAACATGTCAATTGTTACTAGATGAAGGTGGCCCTCCTCTCAAGTGTCTGCTGCAAGACTAAAAAGATGTGACGGACCTGGCACTGTCATTAGCTGTTGAAGCTGTGGACCATACCAGTGACTGCTTTGATTTAAGACCCCTTTTATTTTTAAGAGGGTTTTACTGACAACCTCACCAAGGGATGTCAAGCTGTAAAACATCTCGATATACCTAACCTTATGTTAAGAAATGCATTGTCTCTTGTTTTCTTTGTCATCACTATTTTGTATAAATCATTTATTACAAATGACCACAACTATTAAACAATTCCATTGTTTGCAATTTGTCCTGAAGTGGTTTGTTATTCGCATAATGAATACTGTATTATGATTACTTTTTCTGTGTACACTTTGCTGAAGTTTTAAAAAAGGACAGGTAAAGGGACGAGCACAGTACCATCGACGGGGTATGCGAATCACAACACAGCCTATTCTGGGCGATTAGCTGACATGTATGTTGGTCATCTCATAAACGGTATATATGTATATACAGTCTATGGGTCATCTTATCTTTGACTTACCCTGGAGCGGCGATGACAGATAGCAAGCAATCTGGCGATTTTACCAAAAGCGTGAATCATTGGGGATAACCTCAATCTTTGCCTTAGCAGCAGTATATATCCAATCGCGATCGAGTTCACAGCGAAAACAACACCCTCTTTGTCAGCGCTGGACCAACCAGCCACTCATGCGATTTTACAAATACCCCTCCCCCTCCGCCTCTTGTGTTCTGACGTCGTCTCAGCTGCTGCAGGCCGCCGACGCAGGGCTGGGTTTCCATTTTTTGCTGCGAGTTTCGGGGAACAACAGTATGGAGCCGGAGATGGAGGACAAAACCGTGGAGCTTATGGTAAGTGTAGAATTGATTTAGATTGTCTTCCCATTTGAGTATCGGTTCTAACTTGGAAGTGATGAAGCCGGCTTTAGGACATTCTGATCGAATGTAGTGGGAGAAGATCGACAGAGGGGGAAGAAAAAGGAGGGGGTGAGCTGGGAGACAAATAGCCAGGCAGCTACCTACTTTGATAGGAAGGGCCTGATATCAGCTAGCTAGGTAGCTAACTGAGTAGATTAGCTAGCTAGCCAGCCAAATGTGCATCAGTTGTTAAATCGTCCCTTACTCAGTTCTGTTCCATCCCTGTTGTTTTCGTGTGTATTGTGTTGGAGCTTCCCCGTAGTCGTTTGAGACCGAAATGAGGAAGGTATACGTATTGTATTATGCCACTGTTGGTTATGGTAGTAAAGTAAGTCGGTTTTTTTAGCCGTCGGTGTTGACTAACGCTAGCTATCAAGATACCGAGCTAACGTTCGCTAGCTAAGTGGGTCTCACTGCGGCGCCTCTGCGCCATTAGCCTGCCTAGACCCGCGGTGTAATGGTGACTGTGGACGATGTACAGATGACATTACTTTAATCGGTATTTTAAATATCGCAAGCGCTCAATTAAGCGTAATACTATGGATATTGATTAATACCCCGGCGAAACCCTGCCCAGTCGGCTGTCATAGTCGAGGTGAGAGGCGTTTCAAGCTGCGTAGAAGGAAGTAATTTTCTTGCTAGCTATAGCTACCTTGCTAGCTAGATAAATTAGCTGGCTAACCTGAATGTAGCTAGCTATGCTAACTCTTTAGCTACCGGCACCTTTTCTATATGGGCACAGCAGCGATGTCATAATCATTTGCAGTATCAATGTAACGTTAGTTCGGATACAAGATGTAGTTGGGGTCCCGTATACTTTCATATTTGAATGTAGGTGGCTAGCTAAGTAGAACGATGTAACGACAGCTAAGTAACGTTAATATTAGGGCATACAGTAACATTAGTTGCTCCGTCCATTGCTTTGATTACAGTATTATGTGGTAGGTTGCTTTTACTGATCAAATACTCAAATAATGGTCCGGTAGGGGTTACGGTATCGTCTGAAACCAGCTCACGGTAACGTTAATGATCGGTTTGCTGCTATTTGTAGCGTTGAATCACATAATTTCATGTTTTAAATTGTAGTACATGGATGGTAACGTTACTTACCGTAGGTATCTGCTAGCTGCTACGTTACAATGAAATGCAAGCCATTTTAGTGTTGGTTCACATGAAGACTGTCATCACTATTTACCGATGCTAGGGCATGCAAGATTTCTTTTTTGTGCAGTGAGGACATATACTATTGTCATGATGGAAAGGTAATACTAAAATGTAAAGTAGATTAATCGCAAACAAGGCTCTGCCCACTTGTCCCAGGTAATTCATGTCTCCTTTTTCCATGCAATGTTGCCATCCGACAACTAGTGATGGCTGTATAAATTAGTTGTTGCACCGGCGTCCAGGTGACCATGCCTTGTATTGCTATGGATACAGTCAAAAGACTTAAGGTGACATGGACCGCAACTGTTTCTAGGTGTGTCGACATTTCAAGAATCCGAAATGTTTTTTGACTATTGCCCTAGTCAGACAGCGTATTCGTTTTGGATTCTGTAGTTGATGGGTCGGCTTGAGCATGCATAGTCTAAACAGTCCCCGGAGTTGAGGAAAGTCGGGCCCTAACACCTGCTGTACCCTATAAAAGGGTCTGGAAGTGGCACCCTCAGCACAGCAGCTGCTCCTGTTGCTAGCTCCCGCTTGCCCATAGTTGCCGGTATCCTTTATTTGTGCAGTCTCTTGTGCTATATTTGTGTTTAATTTGTCATGGGGTTATTCTGATTATAAACAGGGATGTGGACAAGCTAAGATTGGATGTGGCATTAGAGAGTCCAATGTAAGGTGCCTGGAGCTGCAAATGATGAAAACTATGTGTGCAGTTACCCCATCCCTCCCGAGGATTTTAAAGAAGACATTAGCGTTTATGTTTGTTTTGCTGACATCTTGCAATTGAAAGAAGGTTGATTTGTATGCTCCTGGAAGCCCCAGGGTTCCTGGATGGTTGCTTGAACTCACGCTGGTACCATACCGGTTGTTGCATATACACAAGAAATGCAGGCCTGGGCAACTCGTACATATTTAGTATCACCACAGTGTCAGTTGCCTGCTTGCCTATTTCCATGATCGGCATTCACAGATGCTCTTTGATGTCTATCTCTCTTTGCCCTTCCCCCCCCCCCCCCCCACAAAAAAAAAAAGAACACCTCCGTCATGGAGTCACAGACAGGGGATCTCTCCCCCAAGACAACCACAGTGTTCAAGGTGAGTGACCTTATTTATTTGCTGAATAACATTATTTCTTTGGGCTTGAGCACAACTGCCATTTCTATCCACTGCTTCTTTTGGCTATAATGTGTGCTGGTTCCTCCAGAAATTGTTTACCAACATGATTGAAAATCTTAAGAAGCTAGGCTACTGGAAAGGATATAATATTTTTCTGTTATGGGTTTAGGTGGTTTCCCATGATGGGTACCATTTATTGTTGATGTATTAAGTTGGCCAGCGGTGAAATGTTGCTCTTTTTTCATTAATTTGGCATAAAAGGCTGCTTTTTTGACCCTACCCAGGGTCTTTATAGGCATGCATGCATACGAAAGAGGTGTAATTGATTTCGAAAGCAATTATTGATTTCTTAACACTTTTTGGTATTGATTGCTTGAAGCTGAATTTCTTTTTTAGTTATCTCCATGAATGTCATTTATTTGCCTTTCAGCCTTTTCAGCTTTCATTTGTATGGGCTGATACAGAGCATGACTTTCTGATGCATTATTTGATTTGATTTCAGATCACCAACGGTCCCATGACGGGCTCACGGAAAAGGCCATCGGAGGGTAACTACCAGAAGGAGAAGGATGTCTGCATACAGCTGTTCGACCAGTGGTCCGAGGCAGACCAGGTGGAGTTTGTGGAGCACCTTATCTCGCGTATGTGCCACTACCAGCACGGCCACATCAACTCCTACCTCAAGCCCATGCTCCAAAGGGATTTCATCACAGTACTGCCAGGTACGTGTGCTGATATCAGGACAACACTGAGTCTCTCATTCTATGGTACATCTTCACATAGGACCAGGCCTTGTGTGAAATGGTGTGTTTCATTTAGTAAAGTTTAAGTTGGTTATGTTTGTAGTTCAGTTCATGTATAGTTTGTGTGTCTGTTTATGCTGTGAGAGTAAACTGTCTTACTAAAAGTGAGGAAGGATAATTTAATTTGGTTGATATTGTTAATCTATCCACCCCCCTTAAGATATCACATTGATCTGCATTTTATCATTTAAATAGAATGTGTAGAAGAAGATGGGGGAAGTGTGTGTTTGGCATTTCATAGCCTGTGTAACATTTATATGTATTTTCCACTATGTCAGTCTAAAGATGGTTGATCCTTGTTCATAGTCCATCGGGCTCCTCTTAGCTACGTTTTGGGTTATCTAGCCCATCCCAATCCACAGTCTGTAATCGTCAGTACTGGCTTTAGATGGATCTGGTTGAAGGGTGTGACCTAACAGCTGCAGTGTCCAAATCTTGGTGGTGTAATTATGTCGATGAGGTTTACATTTAGTGTGTCTGCATCCAGTCTCCATGCAGTTGCGTTTCCGTCGTTTTAGTTTAGTGATGCTACGTAGTGCTCGGCGGTATGACCAAAAATGTACATCACGGTATTTTTCAAAATTCTTATGGTTTCACGGTATATGACGGTATTTTTTGTGCATGCATAATCAGATGTTCACTGCATTTTCTACAGGTTGAGAGAGGAATTGCTGCAGTACATTGACTAAGGATGGTCTATTTTACTGTCATGATGTAGAATAACTCCACTAGTGGTAATGCAGTTTTGCATGGCCCCAGAAAATGATGCTGTTTGCAAAGAGCTACTTATGATTCTAATGCATTAGAATGCAAAGACAATTGAAGTCAAAATACAGAACTTTCACTGTGCAAATTTCAAACATCTTGTATAAAACCAATAAAAATAAAAAGTAAACTTGCAATAATTATACTTTTTTGAAAATTATACAATTTAAAATAAAACCTCTCTGCTAATATGCTTACTCTGACAAATAGGCCTATCAGAAACATGCCTTATTGTTATTGTGTGGTTTGCATGACGTTAGTGGTAGGCTAACGTTAACTTCATGTGGATGTGCATGTCTTGTTAGCCTGCCACGAGCTTCGGTTCGGTTCGCTAGGCAAAACATTAACAAAAAAGTTCGTTTTGGTGCACTGATGACAGTCAGGATCATTTCTAACTAGCCAGCTAGTATTGCTCAGTTCATAACATGCTTCACTTGCTACCTGGATATTTTCAGCGAATATTCTTAAGGTGAGATGAAGAATGATAAGAACATTAAACTTCACTGTGTTCGGTGGGTTGCTAACTAACATCACCTACTAGCCAGCTAGTTACAGCTGTTGAACAATCTCAATAGAATTTTCGTGACTGTAAATCCCTTTCAATGCAGTATCCCTTAATATAAAGTTTTTCCTTAACTAGAGAAACAATTTAAGGTATTCTGTGCAACACCCTTAAATAAACCCCTTACCTAAGGAGAAATCAAGCCTTAAGGGTCATACTTCAGGGGAAAAACTTAAGGTGTTTTGTGTTTACACTCACTATGCCTCGCAGTCGCACCATGCGTGCGTGTGAAAAGTCCTGTCTGAAACACTGTCGCGCGCGCAGCGTTCCAAACGTTGTGTAATGAAATACACCGGTATGGCGGTATATTAAAAATTCATATCATAATGAAAATATACACCGGTATATGGTGTGAACCGGTATACCGCCCAGCACTAATGCTACGGGAGTTTTTAAGGTGATCTATATACTTTGACCGTGATCTTCTAGAGCTGCCCCTGCTCTTGTGTTGAGTGAGACCCTCATTTTCTGTGCTTGTTGACAGGGACACACCCAGATTGTTATTCTTTTGAGCCAGAGGGTGGAGGATATTTTTGAGTGGTTAAACAGATGGAAACAGGATTATCAGTTGTGATTATGGAGAGAACTTTTATTCAGACAGATTGAATACATCTAGCGACAGCATTGCACAAGATTTGAAGGATTGCTTATCTATGTATTGGTTTGATCAATGAAATGACTCATCTGCTCTGACAATATCCACATCCTGTTTACATTTTGTTGACTCTGAAATTAATTCAATAATTTCAAAAAGTGTATTACTTTGCTACATGTGACGACATTATTGAATTGCGAACATAGTGGAAAATGTCACCAGAAATCCCTTAAGAACAGAGACCTTTTTATGACCCTGTCTGTCTGTTATTCAACCCATCTTTTTTTGATAGGCTTAAAAGTTGGATTCACTGTGCCCAGGGCCAATAATGACCTGTCTCTCTCAGAAGAGACCTGTCTGCTCTTCAGATGGCTGTCCTTGGTATTCTAGCTGTCGTGCCAGTCTTGATGTGACTGGTGATGGTGACACCATGTCTGCCTCTGTCTGGGTGTTTCAGACTCCCACTGCAGTGTTATGGAGAATAGTCAAGTGTCTGCTGAATTGTTTTCACGATACCAAAATTATTGGTTCAATACCGATGCCAAGTAAAAAAAAAATGATTTCTATACTTTTTTTAAAAATGTATTTGATTTGAGGGACCCCACCACCTTCACACCACCAGTAATATTGAATATTTTTGTGATCATTCACACCAGTGGCGATCCTAGACTCTGCTCGACCCTCAACACACACACACGGAAAATGAAGGATTATGTCATGTTTCTATTTCATATATTTTGGAATTCATATAAAGTTTATATTTGATTAATAATTTTAGTATTTTCTGTTCTGCATAATTACTAATGGCTACAAATATTTAGTAATTTGAATGCTTCATATTGAATTTTACTATTGTACTTGTCTTTAGTGTCATTACGGTACATTGGTGGTGTCTATTTTAGTGCCTGTCACTTTAACAAGAATGTTAGTCATTAGCTTTCAGTCTCACAGTTTTAGGCTAGTGAAAAATAGTTGCGCATAGTGCAGGATATGTGGATGCAATTCATCATGTTTTCTGTCATTAGATAAAATAAATGTTCAAAAACGAATAAGTCAAAGAAAATCTTTGACACACAACCAGTGCTCATTTGTATCTGTAACACTCAAGTAATCAAAATGGATTTGTCATCTTTTCATCATCTCTTTTTGAAGCTATGTCCCATGTTTTACTACAATGCTTTAGCTAAAGCTATGCTTACTACATGATCTGACTAGGTCTGTGGCCTCTGACCACCTTGTGACCTATTCATAAACCAAACCTCCATACATACCGAACCCCCTGCTCTCTACTTCTTCCACCCCCTTTAGCTCAGGGTCTGGACCACATAGCGGAGAACATCCTGTCGTTCCTGGACGCGCGCTCGCTGTGCTCGGCCGAGCTGGTGTGTAAGGAGTGGCAGCGGGTCATCTCCGAGGGCATGCTGTGGAAGAAGCTGATTGAGCGCATGGTCCGCACCGACCCCCTCTGGAAGGGCCTGTCGGAGAGGCACCAGTGGTGAGTTCAGTGCCCCCTTTGTCATTGGGCTTTACAAAAAAATCCAGAGCATGAATGAGGCAGCAGTGTTTGAAATTGATAATCGCCACTCCAGTCACTAGATCCACTTGTCCCCTTGATAGTCCCATATATGTCACACTATATCTATATCGTGAGTGAATTAGTGAATATTTCAAACACAGCTTATGTGTATGTGCCTCAAAATCTATGTGTGAAGTAACTAAGTGAAGAATGTAAATTGCCCTGAGCAATGGTTGCAAGCTTGTCAGTCACATTAGCAGATTTTCCCTTGAAATATTTATGAAGAAATATTTTACGTATAAAGTATGAATTGTGGTTGTCTGTAAATGTTTCAGAATTGTTTACTTGTGTACTGCTCTTTGTCCAAAACATAACCCAGGTTTTTAGATGTAGTTGAAAATATGAAAACTAATCTCCTACACCTTTGAATCCACCAGGGAGAAGTATCTATTCAAGAACCGGACAACAGAAGTTCCGCCAAATTCCTACTACCGCTCCCTGTATCCCAAAATAATCCAAGACATTGAGGTGAGTGCCGCAGTGCCGAGCCTTTTCTGCTAAGTGAGATTAAAACAGACGGGTTGGACAAAGACAGGCGCACATCAGCTCTGCAGTAAATAAGGATGATTTATAGCTGAGGGGAGAGCCGCTGTGACCACTTCTTCCCCTCTCAGCAGTTTAAAGAGGACACTGGAGGGGCACGTTATGTCTGGACTCGGCGGGACCCTGTACTGCGAGACCGAATGTTTACTCAAAGCCCAGACTCGGCATTGTGGAGTTTTTGACCTGGCAAAATTCTTTCTGGGCTTGAGAAAGATGAAATGGGGCAGAAAAAGATGAAAAAAAAAAAGAAAGGATACAGAAGTGCTGGTCTGAGTCAGCAGACCGTAATGCATGATTGTTAGATGAATGAAAAGAACTGATGACCACACAGAATCGAGAGATTTTCTTAGCTTGACGGTCTGTGCTATGGATGAGATAGGACTAACCTATGCTCTGGCAGAATGCAGTGGGTCGAGATTTCAGGTGAGATGGTGGTGGTCAGGAGAGCTGTGTCAGTGGAGTGCGCTCCTGTTTTTCTCTGAAAGGGAAACTAGTTGAAATTTACTAGGTGAAGGTATGCAGTAACCAGGCTGCACCTGGAATTGATGGCTATGACTGATTTAAGTCTGGAATTAAATATGTAGGCCCCGTTAGTGTAGTATGCCATGTTTGAGTCCACTCTGTGTCCCCCGGCGTGTGGCTGCATGGGAGGGAAGGACTGAGCCCTATGGAGCTGGTGGTGGCGGGGCTTACATCAGTGAGGGAAATAGCCACACCACCCATTAACTTAAAGTAGTCTCTGACACCATGCAGGGGAGAAATATAAGAATGGTACTGCAATAAGCATCTTACTAGCCAAATTGCAAAGTCAGATGGAAAATTGTGTAGCTCTCTTTGTCTGGAAGACTGATTTGTGGGGCCTCATTTTTGTGTCAGACTTATTCTTTCTGCCTTGTCCACACATTCATTGCTCTCGCTCTCTCTCTCTCACTCTCTCTCTCTCACTCTCTCTCTCTCACTCTCTCTCACTCACTCACTCTCCCTTTCTCGCTCAGACTATCGAGGCCAACTGGCGGTGTGGGCGGCACAACCTGCAAAGGATTCAGTGTCGCTCAGAGAACAGCAAGGGCGTTTACTGCCTGCAGTACGACGACGACAAAATCATCAGCGGCCTGCGAGACAACTCCATCAAGGTGTGTGTGTGGGAGGTCTTGGCCAACTCCGTATCTGGGCATCTGTGGGGTGTGTTGAAAGAAAGAGTTATGGTCTCTTATTACATCAAGGCCTTTTTGTGACTTGGCACATTCACAAAAAGGGCCAGAGCAATGAAGATGCAAAACCCTAGTGTTTCTTTAAGACTTTGCCTTTTCTGAAGTGCTTCCCATGGGTGAAAACTTGAAATTTGGCACACACATCCATTTTTACTCAGATGTTACGTCAGCAGCAGTTTCAACATTTAATATCTTCATATGGCTATGTTTTGAAGATATCCATCAAGTCTCATGGATAAAACATTTCAGGCATCCAGTCCTCTCTATTCTCAATTGTCATTTTAGGTATTCACAATGGAAAAATTCCGTAAATACTGCCATTAATGTGTTTTTGGATTTCAATTTCAAATCCACAACTTCTAGGAAAAAAACTGTTGTTACTAGTCATAATATTATCAGTTATCAAAAATGTCCAGATATAGACAATGTGATTTTGAATATATAATACTGACTAGTAACAATGTCATTATAGACATTATATTAAAGATACTGATAAAATAGTGTGTATAGTTTCCTGTTCAAATGTTGTCAAATGTTGTGTGAGCTATTTGTTGTTTTAAGTACTGGTTCAGGCACATTGTTGTAGGCTTCAGTTGAGTTGTAGTGGTTTGTGTACTGAGTATGTTAAGAATTAAAGTGGACTGGTATTTAGCAGATTATTTTATCCAAAGCAACATGTACTCAAAACTGCAGCAATGCTACGACTCCTCCACAACTCCTGAAGTCGTAAGCTGTAAACAATGGATTTTATTGAGCAGCACCGACAAAAATAGAACTGAAATGTAATTGACACACAAATGCACAGAAATGGTAGTTACACTTGATGATCAAATGCTATCTGCATGTGAAAAGTCTATGGCTGTGTCCAAAATTAAAAAAAGTCCAGCCTTCTAAGATAGCATTCGGTGGCAGCAAAGCATCGAGGCATGTCCGAATTAAATAATTGTATAAAGTTCTGCCTTCTAAGAAGCTTTCGTGTTGCCCAATTTGCTTTACTACCGTACTGTCAGGCACCCAGAAAGAAGTTCTTAAAAATGTCTAAATCTTGTGAAATTCAGCACACACATCACGTGTGTGCATTTGACAAAAACACCACATGTGAGTGAATTGTTGGATGACAAAACATCACAGCTAGTGGAACCGGAGGTGCTAGGTCCAGTCATCGTCGCTTGCAGTTATTTCTGTTTGAACTTGACCACGAAGAACTGTTTTTAACAACCGTGGACCAGTTTCTTTCTCTTTTTTTCCAGCATATATTTTGGGCTTTTTTATGCCTTTTAATGTGGGATAGTTGAGAATGACCGGAAGCGAGTGGGAGTGTACGGTGCAGGTGCCCCAGCCAGGTGCGCCACGGCTGGGGCCACCGTGGACCATTTTCAACAACGGGGGTTAATATCTTTACTGGTTTGTGTGTTGCGGTGCAGATCTGGGACAAACAGAGCCTGGAGTGTCTGAAGATCCTGACGGGACACACCGGCTCTGTGCTCTGCCTGCAGTACGATGAGCGGGTCATCGTCACAGGTTCCTCAGACTCTACTGTCAGGTATCGAGCCGCCTGCTCTTCATGTCTTAATGTACCCCCCTCCCCCACCCCTCGCTCTTCTGTTCATCCATCCATCCATCCATCCTGTCCTCTACAACACAAGTATTAATATAAATAACAATCTGCTTAGTGTGATAAAAATCAGTCACTTACTTCATTGGTATGTACCACTTCATTATTCAGCACTGGTCTGACTGATACAATAGCTCTCTATTTATCATGATTCTTGTCACCTGATCTAAATCCAACATGTGCACCATGTGTTGTTTGATTGTTGTTATTGTATGAAAAGAGCTTAATGCTAAGTCAGTCTCTTTGAATAACCGATGGTGGAAGGTGTTGCCGTCTCTCCACCCTGTATCTTCAAATCACAGTTAATGCTTGCCCAATGCATATTGCCACTAGCATTAGCCAGGCTAATGTGTAGGTACTCAACTCGAATGTTAATCATAGTTTTGCCTGCCTTTTGTATTCAGGGTGTGGGACGTGAACTCGGGCGAGGTTCTCAACACACTCATACATCACAACGAGGCGGTGCTTCACCTGCGCTTCTGCAACGGTCTGATGGTGACGTGCTCGAAGGACCGCTCCATCGCCGTATGGGACATGGCCTCGCCCACCGACATCAGCCTGCGCCGTGTGCTGGTGGGACACCGCGCCGCCGTCAACGTGGTGGACTTCGATGACAAGTACATCGTCTCTGCCTCGGGCGACCGCACCATCAAGGTCAGTTAGAATTGGGACGAGGGATGTCGTTCTGTGTTTTGAGCGTTATTTATATATATATATATATATATATCAAATTCGGTTTTGGTGTAAATGCAAATGTGGCCTGTGTGTGTGATCAGGACTGTCTGGAAATGATCATTCAGATAAAGTCTGGTTGCGCCTCCCTGGTTGTGGGTTTGGTTGAGTGCTTGCTGAGATGCTCAGCTCAGGGTTGAGAAGATAGACCAATTTCACAGTGTCCAGGTGTCCGGCCTCATTGATGTTAATGATACCTTAATTGGCAGGGTAAAACATCTTCCTGTTTCTGTCTTTCCTGTGGACTTTTCTTTTGCTGTCTATGGGACAGTGCTCTTCCACAGGAAGTTGATTTACACAGCGGCCCCATCTTGTGAAATGGGTTAATTGTCTTCAGCATGAGGGACCCTGTGTGTGTGTGCGCGCCTGTGGTCTTATCTTTGGTTAGTGATATTGAGTTAGATGGCTGGGAAGTTGCTGAATTGGACAGAGTGTTTATTCTTATGTATAACCACTGTGCATGAAATAAGTAGTGTTTTCCCATTGTAAGCATTGCTATTTTTTTGTACAAAGTTTTGTGTCAATCAATCATTTAATTATCAAAACTTCAGATATATATCTGGCAACTAAGAGAACTTTGTGAGTATAGTTTGCGGTCCAAAAAGAAAAAACGTAATGTATGGCACCAATCCAGTGTGTCCCGGGCATGTCCTTGTCTAGGAGTCAGGATGTTCTGAAACAGGAGCTGTAAACAGAGGACACCGAAGCAAAGCAAAACACTCGGGGACGTAATACACAGGAAAAGGCACCCACACACTCCCCACATCTAAAGTCCCGAAGAATTTTAATAGAACTCTTGACCCATGATCATAACACCATAGTGTCGGTGCTCACTTTCAGCCATGATTTCATTGTCCACCAGAGGGTGCAGGTGCGCAGCTCTCTGCTGTGGGCTGGGGCCTGCTCGTCCAGACTGTAGTCCCGACAGGAGTACTGCCGCCGCTGCCTCTGCTGCTGCTGCAGCCGCCAGCCAAGTTCTGGCGTGGCCCCTCTGCTCACCTCGCCTTGGGCCCGGCTCTGCCGCGCACCCGCCCTGGCCCTCGCAGCTCCCTTCCAGACGCTGGATTTGTGGGCAGCCGGGATTCCAGGAACAAAGAGACCCTCGCGAGCCCACCCATCGCCTTGGGAGAAAGGCCAAAGCATTCCGCAAGAGAAGCAGGAGGGGGGGAAAAAAGAAAAAGAAAAGAGGGGGGTGGGGGGAAACTCTCCAGAGCTGTCTCCTACAGCTCTGTTCGACGGCCCTCCAAAAACATTCCCCGAATGATGAGGGAGGGCAGGCAGGGCATGCACTCAACTGTGTGTGTGTGTGTGTCTGGAGAGGGAAACTGGTTCTAAGCCACCTTCCCCTCAGGCCAGGAGAAACAGTGGCTGGAACTGTAGGAGCACTACAGGATTTTCCCAGAAGACCCACGAGTACCCATGTCACTCATAAATGACATGCAGTTTTGGTTTTGAGAATTTTGGGGTGCCTGTGGGTCATTGTTGATTAGGGGACACATTTACTATGTAAGTGACGGACCTCCTATCCAACCGGCCGTCAGATGTGTTGTCCATGTTCTCTGATCGGAGTTTGTTTGTTTGTTTGTTTGTTTGTTTGTTCGTTCATTCTCTGCTCTGTTCAGCTCTGACGCTCTTGTTTTGCTGTGTCCTCTGCAGGTGTGGAGCACCAGTACGTGCGAGTTTGTGCGCACGCTGAACGGGCACAAGCGGGGCATCGCCTGCCTCCAGTACCGGGACAGGCTGGTGGTCAGCGGCTCATCTGACAACACTATCAGGTGCGTTCGTTGGAGATCTGGCGATCATAATATGACTCGAGCTCAAAAGAGCAGCTGAAGCATTGCATTGAAATTAATTGAATTGGATGTACTTTATTTGTTACAACATGTGGGGTCCTTAAAAAAATCTCACCTCAACCTCTATAATCAAAATCCCCATAGCTCTTTTCTCTGCTTGGTGTTCTCCAGGGCCCCCATCCAGCTCTGGGCCTATGAACATGAACCTTTCGGTTATTTTTCCACCACTTGTTAAAATCCTGAGGGAGTGCTGGAAGTGAACACTGTGCCTATGTATTGGAAATCACATTTTGTACAAATGCTGTTTGCTTGTATTTTCTTAGGGCCCAGAGCCAGTAAAGTCTTTACCACTTAATTTGCTGAAATATAATTCTAATTACCGTAGTGGACCAATATTCCAGGATGCTTTCATGTGTATTTCATATTCATGCAATTTCATGTGAGGGGAAAGTTACTGTTTATGGAAAGAGTGAAGGATGTTTATTTTTCCCTCCTGTTTTATGCACACTTCTCATATCTTGTCCTGTTTGTGCTTTCACAGGTTGTGGGACATTGAGTGTGGTGCATGTTTGCGAGTTTTGGAAGGCCACGAGGAGTTGGTCCGGTGCATACGGTTCGACAACAAACGGATTGTTAGTGGAGCGTATGACGGGTGCGAAAGGCTTTCTTGTTTTCTGAGTTTGTTTCAGTCTGAACCACTTGTGTAGTCATAATGGAGGATTTCTCATCATAGACAGTTTGGTTTAGATTAATCATAATCAAAATCCTGTCTTGATCACTAACAATAACAGACCAAAGCAAGAAAAGAAGTGTATCAGCTTCATGTATTCTGTATACTACTGCAAAGATTATTTCCTACGTAATTGTTCTCAGCTCAGATATTCAACTTCATCGATTATCTTTACATTAAACAGTTTTTGCATTTTAGACATATAATGAGACGTTTTTGTTTGCTTTTCTCTAGTAAAATTAAAGTATGGGACCTGCAAGCCGCCCTGGATCCACGCGCTCCTGCCAGCACGCTGTGTCTGCGCACGTTGGTGGTGAGTAGAGCTGCAGAACTCGTCATGGTGAGGAGAAAGATGGAGTGTTCTGACCCGTCTTTTCTGTTTCTCAGGAGCACTCTGGTCGAGTCTTCAGGCTTCAGTTTGACGAGTTCCAGATCATCAGCAGTTCCCATGACGACACTATTCTCATATGGGACTTCCTCAATGTGTCAACCAATGGACAAAATGAAGGGCGATCGCCCTCCCGCACGTATACATACATCTCTAGATAGCAGGTATGTGCATCTATTGCAGGTCTTAAACATACACATGTATGAAACAGACATCCTGTTTCAAAGTGTAAGCAGTAAATATTAATTATGTTCTTGTCCTTTTTTACTACAGGGCAGGCCCACTGATGGTCACTGTATGAGTGTGTGTGTGTGTGTGTGTGTGTGTGAGGGAGAGAGAGAATGTGTGTGTGTGTGTGTGTGTGTGAATGTATGTGTGTGAGAGAGTGTGTGTCTGTGTGTGAGAGGGTGTACGTGGGTGTGTGTGTGTGTGTGTGTATCTGTGCTTGTGTGAATGTGTGGGGTTTGTCCTGACGACCGAGCCTCTGTGTCAGTATGCCAGGATCTGAAGTCGAGGAAAAGAACTCTCTCCCCTCTCATCTTCTCCACTCCTCTCCTCTCCACATCTCCATCCTCCATCTTACTCCTCCACCTGGGAGCCACGCACCTCCGCCCACAGAGCCCATTTACCCCACTCGACACACACCCATCCTGTGCCTGAGCTCAGACGTTTCACCACCGGTGGAGGAGTGAAAGAGATGGATGGGTGGATGGATGGATAGATGGATGGACAGACAAAATGGCCTGTGCCTCTCAAAAGAGAGATGCCACAGAGAGGAGGAAGGTGTGGAAGGGCATGGGAGCTCCTCCCCTTCGCCTCCGAGAACCAGACTGAGTGACAGAGCTCCCAGTCCCGCCCCTTGTATGGCCCAAAAGACATTTTTCAGTGGATCTGTTTTGCTTTTATTTGTTTGATTGTTTTTTTTTTTTTCGTTTTTTTTTTGCTTTTTCTTGCCAGAGGTTTTTTTCCCCTGACAGAAGAGAAAAAATATGATGAAACCGAGAAAAAAAATGGTGGAAGACATGGAGAAGGAGGGAGGGTGTCTTCCACATGGACTTTACTGCATGAATGGACGATTGGACAGTAGTGTGTGCTAGTGCCCCCCCCCCCCCCCCCCTTTTTTTTTTTTTTTTTGTCTTTCTTACTTTTTTATTCTTTGACTTTTTTTTTTTTTTTTTTTTTTCTTTTTTTTTGGAAATTTTAAATTTTGCTTTCTTTGTCATATCGTACTCTAATAATTGTAATTCTGTCCCCCTTTCAGACTTCTACAGTGTCTCTCCACTTCTCTACTCTCCTCTCTTCTCTTCTCTCGCCTGCTCTATCTCTTTTCTTTGACCTTCCTGTCTTGTCCCATTTTTGCAGTCTGCTTGTCTAGGTTTCGAATGACCTATAAATGAGCTGAATTTAGTTGTAAAACAGAGTTGTCTTGTCTAAAATTGTGTTGTATATTGAAATGATTTTTTTTAAGAAAAAAAAAACACATTATTATTAATAATAATAAAGATCTTGACTGTGAAGGAGTGTTAAAACACTTGTAGAAGTCAGTTGTGTGAGTGTATGCATATGGCCCTGTATGCGTGTGCCTCTGTCTGGGGTGAGCATTTGGCATGCACGATGTTCTCAGTGGTGTGTGTGTGTGTGTGTGTGTGTATGTATGTGTGTCGTAAGGGTGGAGTGGGTCGAAGTCATTCAGCCGATAGAATGTTGGGGCCTTAAGAGGGTGATCGACAGTGTTGCAGACGACTTTAGGCCAGACTGCCTAAGCTCTTTTCTCTCCTCTTTCTCTTCATTTCTGTCTTTCTATGCTTCGTCCTCCCTCAGGTTTTCCCAGGCTCAATTACTAACACAAAGCTTTCTACAAATGCATATGTTCTACACACCAATGTACAATCATAAGTAGTAACTAATTTATGTAAATATAGTAGAAATAATGGATTACTAGTATTCTTTACAACATACTAGTGAAGTCTATGTGATTCATGGACATTTGAAGACATTTGAAAGGCTGAATCACAACCTTTTATACTGTGTGACCACTAGGTGGTGCTGAAATGTTTGAAAATGTTTTCAAAAATGCCTGTAGTTCCCTCCTTTAAAACGGCTCAAGGTAGAGATGCTGCAAACACAAACAGTGGTTAACCTCCACGTATCATTGATGAAATAAATAATTTTATTAACAGTACTGATTACAATCAATCATATTTCATTCCTTTTCTCACAAGAGATGGTGTATAGGGTTTGACTTGGGTGCGTTACTGTATACCAGCAGCATGTCGTCTTATTTCCAATAGAGAACCCAAAGGTCCTGTGTCTTAAGAATATAACGGGTATCAACAGAAGCCACAGTTAAGTGGATAAGGGTGAACATTGTATCCACATGTCGACACATCCATATTTCCACATTAAACTGAGTGTTAGTATTTTCTTTCAGTATGTACAACTGGGTAATGGTAGTTGCCATTTGCAAACGTCAGAACTTTACGTCACCAGTACAGTGCACTACTCCTTGATCCCCCCCCCCCCCCCTTCAGTTGTTCAAATAAGTGTCAGATTTTGATAATTCGACTGAAGCGCCTTAACATTTATAAGATGTGCCGTGGGTCAGTAGACTCAAACTTGAGAGTAAATATTTGTGATCAGATATAGTTGTCCACTTACTTTCTATAAAACTGTATTGGTGATCTACAACTGATGATTGGTCAACAAAATAAAGTAGTGTATGTCAAGGGTACTCAGTGGTCATAGATATCAGTTAAGTGCCTACAGAGAGCGTATATGTCCCAGAAAAGAAGCAGTTAACCGATCAGAATGTTCTCCCAAGCTGCATCAACTTGTGGTCCTGGGGGTCTTTGTCTTGGGAAAGGTGGTAGCAGACACAATGGGTCTTAGTCTGCAGTGTGAAAAAAGTCAATCATTGTTGAAAGTCTTAAAGCTGCGG
The DNA here is from genome assembly GCF_018492685.1 of Alosa sapidissima. Lineage (NCBI taxonomy): Eukaryota > Metazoa > Chordata > Actinopteri > Clupeiformes > Clupeidae > Alosa > Alosa sapidissima. The sequence continues at coordinate 28,549,230 of NC_055961.1, read as the reverse complement.
AAGTCTGCCTTATCCATCTCGATTACAGTCATTTTACATTAATATATTGCATTCGCTTGCCCAGAAACAAAGTTTCAGTCTTGTGGATGTAACAGAAGCCCTCTAGCTGGGCCTTGTCTCCTGATCTGTGTTGGCCTTCTTGTTGACCGTGGTAAAGCGGCAGGTGACTGTGTCCGGTGGGCCCTGCCATGGCGGGGGGCGCTTCATGAAGTGCACGTCCTGCTGGTTGGGCAGTGTTTGGGGACCACGCCGAGGTCTCCCCTTCTTGGTGAACCCCACGTACCAGCCGCTGTACCGTGCTGACATCAGTGCTGTGTAGTTGTTCTCCAGAATCTTCTCAATGAAGACGCAATCCTCACTGAGATTTCTGGCCCGCTACAATGGAAGGCAAACTGTTTTAATCCATATAATTGTGAACACGGAAAAGCTCAATTCAGATTAGCCATGTAAATCCACAACTGTAGCATGACAATATAAGGGATTAATTAACACTTAATTAACATGTAATTAAGTAATCACTGTGCCTCTTGACTTTTCTCTCTTTAAATATCAAAGGATACCACAAAGGTATCTGTTTCACAGTTCCTATGAGACATGAGCCGCATATCTTATGTAACATCTGGCTGGGCAGAGCCATTTAAGGGGAGCCAGGGGAAACTTTACTTTGACTTGCCTTGCCAATCAGCTTCCCTCTGCGGTTCATGCACAGGTAGAAGTTGGTCTCCTTCCCGCGGATTCTGACTTGACTCCCAAAGGTGTCAGCTTCCACAATAAGCTGGGCTTGTAAAGAGAGAGCGAGGAGGCAGAGATGATGGGATATAAAAAGAAAAGGGGAGATTTTTAAATAGGGCGATTGGTAAGTGGTTGTGGGCACTATTGCTTGTGAAATAAAAGGAGCTCTGTAATTGGCTGTTATTTGGTCTCTCAAGTTCTGAGAAGAATGACTGACATTAGCTCTGTCCTTTGGATAATATATGTGACCCTGTGCAGCGTAGAGGTCAAGCTAGATCAATATTACCCTGTGTGTTGCAGGGCAGATGTAAAATCAATAAAATGATTGATGGAAGTATTGTCTCGTATTTAAAAGACTTTTGCACTACTTCATCCTTCTCTAATCAGGATTTTTTCTTCTTCTAGTCTTACAAAGGAAGAAAAAAATTCACTTAAGCCCTTTATATTCACCATCACCATTAGTTTTAATGGCACCTCATTTAACAGCTTGTTTCAGTTTTATTAGTGGACTTGTGGTGGTTGTGTTTATTTTTAGCTACTGGCATTTTCCCGAATACTTTTCGTCTCAGTCTTTCTTGCCTACTGCATGTGGTCGAGTGAGACTGTGTGTTCTCCTCCTCTTACGCAGGTGGCTGAGACAGGCTTACCATATTTGTCTCCGTCGTCTCCGTTGGCGCTGATCCTCTTCCCCAGAACCTGGACGTGTTTGCCGCTGGTCCTACTATACAGCTGGTAGAGTCTGTGGTACGTTCGGCTCATGGCGTCCCGCAGACGTGTCTGGTTCTCCACGTGCACACTGAAGTTGAAGTTGTCAATGGCGAGCACCTGGGAGAGGTGGTAGACAAAGAAACTTGTTACTTTTTGTCTATAGGCCCAAGTTAGTGGGAATGCATATCAATAACATATCAAAGCCAATCAAATGTCTCCCAACGCTCCTGCAGCCTATGTGTGCACATGTAAGACTAATGTAACCCCTCACACCTGCTTACCTGAAGAGGGCTGCAAACTACCAATAAAGTCTGGAAACATCTAAGAGAGAAAACATGGGATAAGTTATGACAGTCTGTATATCTCTACCCTTCAGATACATTCATGACACTTAATGCTTGTTACTTTTTGTAAGTTCATGTTTTTGACCTACTGCAAGTGTACATTCATGTTGTCTGCTATTATTCTCAGGTCAGTGTTTTATATATATATAGCTCTAGTTCTTCCATCAACCGTCTAAGGTTGAACTGAATGAACTTTTGCACCTGAATGAAAAATGACATACATTGCAAAGAATACAGTCCAAGTAAAAAACAAAGTCAAGGAGTGAAATACAGTCAAATAACTTTGCCTGCAGGGAGATGGACAGGGAAGATGAAGAGAGAGCATGAAAACGTCTTGCTGTTCGTCACTCTTTAAATGTCAGGTATGAATGGAGGACGCTGCGTCAGTCAATGTTAAACCCGAACCAGAGGCTCCTCTTTATGCATCTCAAAACACGTAACTCTTCAAATACATCAGACTGTAACTATTAATCCCCCGGATCGTCAGACTGTCACTGATATACTTTGTCATTTGTAATTGTAACTTACATTAGGAGCAGCGCCGAGAGCAGGGACCGCATCGCTTGAGACATGAGTTTGCCCTGTCCAGCTATCATGAAAAAAGTTATACAATTTCCGTATTTGTCCGTATTCTTCTCAGAGCATGAAGTGACCCCCAGTCATTTGAGTCACCCAAAGAGAACATCCGCGACGGTGGTGGCCACAAAGAGGTATTCCGTGCGAAGCCAGTTGCTGTTGGCACAGTACTCCTCTCAACCAATCTGGTTTGGAGCGACAGGTGAACAGCCGTCGTCAATCCGAGTCAAAGTATTGCTTCAGATGGCCGTCTCGATGCGCGTGAGTGAGACGTATTTCTTGACCATATTCTCTTGACATTAGTCTACATTTTAGGGTTATCCCATGTCCAGAGGATATAGTCCACTGTCTACAACGATGTTACACCCTCCAGGAATTAACCACAGGAGTATGCATCCACATTAGTTGAGGCAATCATCGTTCCTGACATATTTCCGTGCATAACACATGAAGACAGAAAAAGTTCCTGCATTTTAGTTGATTGAAACGGAGGTCTTAGCATGTTCACAGGAAGGCATCCTATGGATGGAATTACAGCGGCAGTCCTGTGATGTTTCCTGTCATTAGGTGTAACGCGGTGCCAGCGCAGACTCGAGCACCTTCATGGGTTGGAGTGGTAGTGACGAACTCGTCTGCTTCACGTACCTCTGACCTCGATCATTCATGGTATTCAAGGAGCCAAACGTCCGTGTAACAGGTACCCACCCGGTCCACAACGGAGCAAGTAAGAGTGGAGAACTTCAACTCCAAACTGTCCAACTTAAGCTGACAATCTAGGGCAGCAACGGAAGGTCGTATGAAGAAACAGTAAGTAGTCCTGATTAGGTTAAAGGAGTTCACAGTTGTGTTTCAAGGCAGACATCCAAAGCAAAAGGACACATCCCGTGCCCACCACTGACACTTCAAAAATCAATATTCGTCTGACCTGTCGCCTGCGTTCTGTCCGACACGTGGCTCTTACATGAAGAAATGTTAAAGTTCGTTAATTTTGACACTGTTCAGCAGCCGAGGTAGACAGGAAATCTTCCTTGCGCTTCACTTGTATTGCGTATGGTCTACAAATCAGAGTACCATGATGGCTTTAAATGTTTTGGGATAGGCTAACTAACCCCAAGCTCTCACACGGGATGTGAAAAGGCTATAAGGGAAATGAGGCGATATTAGACCATGGCAAAGGGAGGGGGAGCGCGTGAGGGTGGTATGTAAGCAAAAGATGTTTCCAAAACGAACATTTCTAAGGGATTTAGAAATGTTCGCCCGTTCTCCGCTCCCTCACCGCGACAGAACCGCAGACACCCGGTCCGTGCGCCAGCGCCGTTTCTCTCTGTCTCTCTCTTTCTTTCTCTCTCTCGCTCAAATAGGCTACATTCACACAGATACTCAGAAACACACACTCTCCCCCTCTCTCACATACACACGCGCTCGCGCACACACACAAACACACAGGGTGAGGAGTGGCAAAGAGGGAAGATACTTTTGATGAATCCAAAGGGTGGCGCCGCACAAGAATGTACATAACTCAGAGTCCACTTTGCCCCACAATTACCAGTAAAGCATGCGAGACAGGCGCATTATTAACCATACACACCAGCCATAGCATTTTACTTTTGAATGATGGCCTGAACCATCATTCAGATGGACCTCTTAATGTTTCCAGTTTCCAGAGTGAAGGTTTCATCCTGGTCTAGAGGAAGCCTCAACACATCCACATTATAAGAGGAAGAAATGCATGCCAAATGCTTTCAAAAGAGAGAGAAAAAAATCTTAAAAACACATTCTCATTCCTCACAAATTGACCTCGGCAACAGTTCCTTTCAGTTCTTTTGAAAATATGTTTTCATCTGAGCCAAATATTGCCTAAATTTGAGTGTAACAAGCAAAAGTCTTTACTTGCTGGCACATGCTTCCCCCTGAAGATGCAAACTCTCTAAAATAACCCAGCAAAAGGCCAAGTCAAATGTTGAGCCATGCCAAAATGAGGTCCTCCTGAGAGTGCTGTCAGCAAACAGTCATTATGCCGTTTATTTTGGCAGCACATGATTTAATTGTGAGTTCATAATTGTGCATGAGCCTTATCAGGGTAACTCACTGTTTGGAAGATTTCACTGAACTGGAGATTGTGGAGTGTCCTATGAGATTCTTAGCTGTTATTTTGTCTATGTCATCCACACAGTGTTGTATGAGTTGTCCTCATTCATGGGGTGGATTGTTGTTTTGGATGTTTCCTGCCTCTGCCTCTGAAGAGAAAAAAACATTATTTCCTGCTATTAGTCATAGTTTTGTGTGGAGATAGATTAGGAAGAATATGGATATGGCCTGCTGTTAAGATGACAGCCCGTCCCCTCAACCCAATCCCACCACCACCACCACCACTCCCATCACCAAAGCAAAGCCTTTTCCATCCATCTTCTCTCTCTCTGTCTCAATACTGGACCAAATTAAGTGTGTGAGAGAGAGAGAGAGAGAGAGAAAGAGGGAGAAAGAGACTGGGGCGACATTAACAGGTTCCATATGAGCCATGTTGGGTCTGGCTGGGACGGCGTGCTTCACAGCGGCGAGCGCTGGCACCTCCAGTCTGGCTTCTCTGTCCCGTCTCGTTCCCACTGCCCACACCCAGTACCTGACACCTGCACCATGATTGGATAACCTTTTGGCCCAGTTGAGCAAGCCGGCCGGCCGGCCCGTTCGCTTGGCTAGTCCTGGGCTCCCCTCTGCGACACTGTCTGCGCACGAAGCCTGACCTGGATAGAGACAGTGTTGTTTTTGAGAGGACATGTTAAACTTTAAGAAATCGAAGAAAAGCACTAGAGAGAGAGCGAGAGAGAGAGAGAGAGAGAGAGAGAGAGAGAGAGAAAATGGCAATGGACTTTGGCAATGTAAAAATATTTGTCATGCTAATAAAGCTCACTTGAATTGAATTGAATTGAGAGAGAGAGAGAATGAATATGAAGAACAGCCTATTTAAAGGCCAGTTTTGTACCTTGGAGCGGCTTCTCTGTCTGGTCAGCCTGCGTTTCTGCTGCCATGGTTGTAAAACACGCTCACTGCTTCATAATGTGGAGCTCTACAGGACCGAGTCTGGTGGACATCGACACTCTCTACCTCGTTAACATCAGTCAGAATCAGAGATTTCCATGTTTTCAAAAAAAGGAAGGTAGGTTAAGTGTCCATGTATTTATATGGCCAACAGCTCAGTTCAGGAATTCATACCAAGCGGCAGCTAAGGAACATCTTGGCCCCTCTGTTCAAAGAGCCGACACATTATTCTCAAGTCTACTTTTTCATATTAATTTTTCACCACTGGTCATAGTTTCATTTTTAGCTAAATTAAACACACTCTGTCTCGCCTCTGCTTCGATTTGTCTCTCTCTGTCTCCTTGCATCTCTTCCTCTTGGCTCGTCCCTCCGTCTTTCCAGACTTTGAAGGCAGCTCAAACTTCTAATATAAGACAGGTCTCTGCCACAACAAAAGAGTCAGCTTTGAGTTTGAATAAACACTTTCTCTCCTTTCCCCCCCTGTCTGTCTCCCCCCCACTGCCTCCCACCACCACCCCACACCACCCCACCTCACCCCTCCTCCACTCCCATTTTCCCCTTTCTGTGTTATTTCGCTCTTGGCCCAGAGAGAAGTATGTGCACTTGTTATGCGTTTTCCATGGTAGCCGGTCTTCTGGAATAGATTAGAAGGGGGTGGTGGTGGTGGTGGTGGTGGGGGTTGAGGGCAGTGTGCTGCACTGGTAGCGAGAGAGAAGACAAGAGAAGGGAGAGAGAGTGTATGAGAGAGAGAGAGAGAGAAGGGATAGCAGAGAAACATTTCAAACAGAAAGCAAAGAGATGAAAGCCTCACTAGCTGATGGGAGGAAGTGGAGATGAGTGATGAAGAAAAGAGCAGAGTGAGTCACCGCTGAGAGGGGATGAAGGGGTGACAGGGTCTGGGTGATGGAGCTATGAAAACCAGCAAAGACAAATGCAAGTGCAGTTAGGAAGTCCTTCAGCTGGACTAGGTCTGGAGCCATTGTAAACTAAATGAACGCTTGCTCTGTGGTCATATTTTACATGGTCTCGTGTCCTCTGAATTCATTCTTTACATAGCTCTGTGTCATTCAACCACAGGTATATTGTGTTCTTGACCCAACTTTTCCTCAAACATAACCTTGGGCTGTTTGTGAAATCTGCAACATCAGAACCTGTCATCACTATGACCACTTTGTTGGCCTCGCTCTCTCTTTATCTCTCTTTTGTTCCCTCTCTCTATCTTTCTTTCTCTCTCTATATCTCTCACCACCTATCACTTCCACAGTCCTGGATTAAAACCCCATATCTCTCCATTCTCCTTTGACAGCAGCTGCTTACTATAGGCACCAGATTCAAACTATGTAAATAGACATTGTTCTGCATCAGTGGACGTGCTGATCACG